>NC_062279.1:124065735-124368765 GCF_902655055.1 Lutra lutra | reverse complement strand
GAATACTGAATTTTAAAATGTGAATAAAAATGAAAGGTGGAATAATAAAAAGATGCTTGTTAAAGCAATAGTAATTAGATAAGGAAGAATAAAGGAAAAAAACCTTGATGAAACATATACAAAACTAGTATCAAGGTGATTACTTAAACCCTAATACATTAGTTATTCTAAAAATTCTCCATTTTTATGCTGTTTACAAGAAACATGCTTTATAAATCATCTATAGGTTAAAAAGTAAAATTACAGGAAAATATGTCATGCAAATACTAAGAATTGGAGTGGCTATGTTAACATCAGAGGGGAAAAGACCTTACATCAAAGTGTATTTTTTTTAAAGATTTTTTTATTTATTCATTTGACAGATAGAGATCACAAGTAGATAGACAGGCAGAGAGAGAGGAGGAAGCAGACTCCCCACTGAGCAGAGAGCCTGATGCGGGGCTCGATCCCAGGACCCTGGGATCATGACCTGAGCCCAAGGCAGAGGCTTTAACCCACTGAGCCACCCAGGCGCCCCTCAAAGAGTATTTTCAATGATAAAAAAGGACTTTTATAATGATAAAAAAAAAGTTTATCAAGATGTAACAAAATCCACTAAAGTGAAAACATACCTATTCTATTTTCTAAAAAATCTACTCCTAGTTATATGAGAATCGAGTGCATATGTCGACCAAAATACACATATGAAAACATTTATAGCAATTCTATTCCTAAAACAGAAAATGGGACAATACTCAAATTGAAATATATTCTTATAATGCAATACTATAAAGCCACGAAAATATGAACTACCGACATATTTACTAACATAGGAGCTTCTCAAAAATATTACATTAAGCAAACAAAGCCAGTCACAAAACAGTATAGCTAGCATAATGTAGATGAGGGATTCTACCTTTTGTGGGAAACACAGGGGTGTTTAACCAATGTACAAAGTATGACTTTCTTCTCAAATAATGAAACCATGGAGTTTCTTCACCACAGATTGTGAGAGCTCCACATTTACCTAATGGAAAATTCTCATTCACTGCAGTCATTGACTGAAGACCCTGGGAGAGTTCCCTGAATTGTCCCTTTTACCTCATCACAACTAAATTTATCCAAATGAGAGGTGCCTGGGTGGCTCAGTGGGTTAAAGCCTCTGCCTTCCGCTCAGGTCATGATCCCAGGATGCTGGGATCAAGCCCCATACTGGGTTCTCTGCTCAACAGCGAGCCTGCTTCCCTTCCTCTCTCTGCCTGCCTCCCTGTCTACTTGTGATCTCTGTCTGTCAAATAAATGAATAAAATCTTTAAATAAGTAAATGAATAAATTTATCCAAATGAATTGAAAAAAACAAGTAATCCCACCTCTAAAACCTATTATTTTAACTAACCAAAGATTTGCAAATAAATCTCTTATGAATTAATTAAGTCTGGGTGATATAAAAAAGTTAAAACATAATTTAAACTGAAGAAGTTCTGGAGGACATTTTGTCAGACACTTTCTAAACAACACCGGTTTTCTTCTAATATAATTCTATTTATTTATTTATTTATTTTCTTCTGATATAATTTTAGACAAAGGATTTCCTGCTTTTTCTTTTGTTTCATGATCCCAGAGACTGCAATTAATTTTATCATGAGACACTGTTAAATATTAATTGAATTCTTTCAAGTGAATATGTGTTATTAAGAAATGGTCTTTTCTAGATTAATGTAGCTCTTCAATTTAAAAATGCTTTCATCAATATGTTTAAAAATTTATGAAGATTAACCTTCCCTTATTTCCTTGTTTTCTTTGTTTTTTTAAATGCACAATTAACCTGAAGACAGATGCTAATTAACAGATGACATTAAAATTTGACTTCATTTATTACATGAGCCATTTATATCAATTCTGAAGGAGTGGAGAGATGAATTGAGGAGTTATCCTGTTTTGAAATGTAAAGACTCTCACCGTTGTGTTTTGTGTTTAGATCTCATTACTGTTTTATTTTATTTGCTTAGTCATTTATACTATTTAGTATCAGTTTTCCTTTTGATAAAGCAATAAAAAGTCATGTAATGGGGTAATAGTAATTTAATGACTAACTACAAGCTTTTAAAACCCCAAGAAATTTGTGTGACAGGTTTATAGTTGATATATTACTTCAACTAAATTTCTTCCTGAAGGCGCTTTTGTAACAAAATTAGGTTCCCTTAAGCATTACCATCCCTAACACGAAAAATTAGTAACATATTGTGTTTTAGAATATATTTTTATTATGACGACTTCTAATCATATAAACACAAACATAAACACATATTTTTTCCCTCAAAACACATTTTGTTCCACTACACTACCACCAGATTATTCATTTACCTCGTCTCTCGATGTTATGTACAATGTTTTTTCTGCAACATGTTCATTACAGAAGACACTAACTCAAAAGAATGCCCCCTCAGGCAACACTGACAGAACAATGGGAGCCTCATAGCACCAGAGAAACCAACCAGACCAAAACCATACTACAAAAAATCCAGAACTTTAACTGTCTTTAGTATAGCAACAAAAGCAGACAGGATCCACATGTTAAATCTAAAGAGGATGACTGCGTGTGCCAGGAATGGCCAGCAACCCCTGTGCTGACCGATAAAGGATTACTACTCCAGATTTTGCTGTGAAAGAAAGGAAAAGGCCGTGGGGGTCAACTCTCAGAGATGAACACCCTTTGCTCTTCTTTCCTCCTGGTTTTACTGGTCCTTCAGGATAATCACAAATCTTTCTCACTGTTTCTCAAGCTTGTGACGTGTGAATAAATGAATAAAGTTACTATTCATTACTAAGTGAATAAAGTTACTATGTGAATAAATGAATAAAGTTACTAAAGTGGGTCTTACTGGAACCAGGAGGATCTGTTTACCAGAAAGAAATGATATGCTAATCTGCGTGTTCCAGCAGTTCTTCTAAACATAACCTAAGGGACAATGCATCTCTTAGATCACAGGGTGGCAGTTGGGCTAAGAAAGCTTCAAGGACGGCAACTCCTCCAAGGCATTCCAACTACCCAGTGGTCAAACAGGCCTCAGCCCTTCTCTGAAACCTTCCCTGTCTTTAGCCAGCACCACTGCGTTACATTTTAGCAAGCCAGGTATTATGGCTGATTTTATGCTCTATCTTAGCTCCAACACGCCTGAAAAAAAAAAAAAAAAAAAAAAAAACACATTTAAAAAGGGTTCTGGGGGCGCCTGGGTGGCTCAGTGGGTTAAAGACTCTGCCTTCGACTCAGGTCATGATCCCAGGATCCTGGGATCGAGCCCTGTGTCCGGCTCTCTGCTCAGCAGGGAGCCTGCTTCCTCCTCTCTCTCTCTCTGCCTGCCTCTCAGCCTGTTTGTGATCTCTGTCTGTCAAATAAATAAATAAAATCTTTAAAAAAAAATAAAATAAAATAAAAAGGGTTCTGAATATACAATCCAAATAGATAAAATGTCCCAGAAACAATAAGACATCTTACAAAGTTCTTACAAAACTAAAACTAATCTTACATATGATCCAACAATCACAATCTTAGTTATTTATTCAAAGAAGTTGAAAACTTATGTCCACACAAAAACCTAAGCAACTTTATTCATAATTGCCAGCTTTATTCGTAGTAACTTTATTCATAATTGCCAAAAACTTGGAAATAACCAAGATGTCCTTCAGTAATTGAGTGGATAGGTAAACCGCGCTACACCTTAAGCAATAGAATATTATTCGGAGCTAAAAAGAAATGATCTATCAAGCCATAAAAAAACATGGAGGAACCTTAAGTTCATATTGCTAAATGAATTAAGCCAATACAAGAAGGCTACATACTGTGTAATTCCAACTCTAAAACATTCTGAAAAAGCAAAAGTATGAACAAAGTTGAGGTTGAGGAGCAGAAAGGGGTGAATAGGCAGAACACAGAGAATTTTTAAGACAGTAAAAATCCTGTCTATGATACCATAATGATGGATACATGTCATTATAAATTTCCAATCCATAGAAGATGTACCACCAAAGTGAAACCTAATGTACACCATGGACTTTGGGTGATACCAATGTGTCAGTGTACTTACATCAGTTGCGACAAATGTACCACTGGTGGGGGATGTGAATAATGGGGGAGGCTATGCATGTGTGTGGGCAGATGATAGATGAGAAATCTCTACCTTGTCCCTCAATTTTGTTATGACTCTTTCAATGTTCTAAAAAAATTAAGTCCATGTAAAAATGACATAAATAGTGTTTATATATTGTGATTACAGATGGTGTATAACTAGCACATATTGAGGCCTGAATAAATGGGGTTGTTATTATCAGTATTAGTTGTGATGAAATAAGTGGCCAAATTGATATATTAGAGCACCAAAGACAGATTTGCCCTCTACTCTTGACCCTCACGGGAAAGTTTGGCTATGTCTAGAGACATTTCTGACTGTTAAAACTTAGAGGTATTGCTGATATCTATGAGTAAAACCCAGGGGTTCTTCTAAACATCCTAATATACATCATATAACCACTCCTTACACTCTAAAAAGTATCTAACTAGTCTCAAATGTCACAAGTACTATGTTTGTGAAACCATATGTGTTTTTAAATGTAAATAAAATAGCATTTCTTCTCTGTCATCTTTGTGTGTGTGTGTGAGCATGCATGTGAGAGTTCTTAGAAGACATTTAAAGAAAAATGTTAATTTGTAACTTTTAATGACCTAAGATGTACTTCATACTTAGTTCTAGAGAGATTGATTAGTGTGTATGAAATAATACATCTAATTAAAAAAAAAAAAACATAGCCAGTTTCCTGTTACTTAGAAAGTACAATGGCTTCAGATTAAAACAAAATGAATATAAATATTTCCTTTTGAGCATTAGCAACTAAACACTGCAGCTATATTTTGGCTTTTATTTAAATATTTATAGTTACTTGTGAACTTTGTCATCAGCAATTTCAGAGTTTTGGGCATGTATACATCTGTATTTATAAATAATAATTCAATTAATATTTCCAAATACTATAATCAATGAAGAAAAATGGTCTGTTAATATGTAAATAATATTTGAATGTAAAAATGTCTCCTAGAGTTTATAAGCAAATGAATTTGCTCTAGAAATTAATTTCTTAATAAAAAATCCACCTGTACTTTACCAATTAATTGTTCCTATTACTGATAGTTCTTAAATTGATAGTTCAAATTATTGACGTATGTGAAGTATTCAGGAAATATATGAAGCTTATAAATATGAATGATCTCCATGACATTCTCCTCATGATATAAAAATATGAAATATGACCATCACTTACATGTGCTTTTGCCTTGAAAATATTTTTAAAATAATAATATGAATTTTATTTTTAGGCCATAGCATTTGAATTGCCCACACATATTCTATTCACCCTGTGTTATTGATTTATTAATTTTTAATTTTTGCTTCCTTTTATTTCTATTGTTTTGAGAATGAATGCCAGATTTAGCACATGAAAATACAGTTAAATTTGTATTTCAGAAAACAAAAAAAGTCCTGTAAGTATCACAAATATTGTATGGGGCATTCTCATAATAAAAAGATGTTTTTATTTATGTGAAATTCAAATTTTAAGGCATATTTTATTTTATTTTTTATTTTTTTATTTTTTTTAAAGATTTTATTTATTTATTTGACAGACAGAGATCACAAGTAGGCAGAGAGGCAGGCAGAGAGAGAGGAAGGGAAGCAGGCTCCCCGCTGAGCAGAGAGCCCGACGCAGGACTCGATCCCAGGACCCTGAGATCATGACCTGAGCCGAAGGCAGCGGCTTAACCCACTGAGCCACCCAGGCGCCCCCATATTTTATTTTATATGGTAACTTTATTTTGAATTCTTCTAGTAAATGCTCTTTTGTGTTCTTTCTTAATGTGATGTTTCCCTTTTCTTTTCCATTCCGTAACTTATGGTCTAGCTCCAGAACTTTTTGCTTATAATTCCTTGATAATTGTTTCTTTTCCCTACTGTATTTCAAATGCTTAGTATATAAACCACCTCCCATGCTTAACAGTTAAGTGCACTAAAAACAAAACAAAAAAAAAAACAAAACAAAACTTCATGTAAATTGTATGACTTGACTATCTATTTGGATATATTTTTGTAGCTTTAGATATTGACTAATAGACTTTTGAGGTCAAGATGGTGGAGAAGTAGCAGGCTGAGACTATTTCGGGTAGCGGGAGATCAGCTAAATAGCTTATCTAAAGATTGCAAACACCTACAAATCCAACAGGAGATTGAAGAGAAGAAGAACAGCAATTCTAGAAACAGAAAATCAACCACTATCTGAAAGGTAGGACTGGCAGAGAAGTGAATCCAAAGCGACAGGAAGATAGACCGTGGGGGGAGGGGCCGGCTCCCAGCAAGCGGCGGAGCAACGGAGCACAAAATCAGGACTTTTAAAAGTATGTTCCGCTGAGGGACATCGCTCCAGAGGCTTAACTGGGGTGAAGCCCAGGCGGGGTCAGCGCGGCCTCAGGTCCCGCAGGGTCACAGAAGGATCGGGGGTGTCTGAGTGTCGCAGAGCTTACCGGTATTAGAATGGGGAAGCCGGCTACAGAGACAGAGCCGAGGAGTGACTCTCAGCTCCGGGTGACCTTGAACCGGTCGCAGGTTCGGTCAGCTCAGAGCATAGCCGGAGGCCAGGGTGACAGGAGTCATTGGGCGCTGTTCTCTGAGGGCGCACTGAGGAGTGGGGCCCCGGGCTCTCGGCTCCTCCGGGCCGGAGACCGGGAGGCCGCCATCTTCATTCCCGTCTTCCAGAACTCTACGGAAAGCGCTCAGGGAACAAAAGCTCCCAAAAGCAAACCCAGCAAACCTGAGCGGATTACTCAGCCCACCCCGGTAAGGGCGGTGCAACTCCGCCTGGGGCAAAGACGCTTGAGAATCATTACAACAGGCCCGTCCCCCAGATCAACGGGAAACCCAGCCAGGACCAAGTTCACCTACCAAGGAGTGCAGTTTCAATACCAAGGAGAGCGGCAGAATTCCAGAGGAGAAAAAAGCAAAGCACGGAACTCATGGCTTTCTCCCCATGATTTTTTAGCCTTGCAGTTAATTTAATTTTTTTTTTCTTTTTCAACTTTTTTTTCTTTTTCTCTTCTGCTAAATTTTTTTAACTTTTACCGTTTTCTTTTTTAACGTTTTTTAAATAGTTTATCTAATATTATATCTTTTTTTCCTCTTTTAATATTTTTTCTTTATTGGCTTTCTTTTTTTAATAGTTTCTTTTTTTTTTTTCCTTTTTTCTTTCTGAACCCCTTTTTATCCCCTTTCTCCCCCCTCACAATTTGGGATCTCTTCTGATTTGGCTAAAGCATATTTTCCTGGGGTTGTTGCCACCCTTTTAGTATTTTACTTGCTCCTTCATATACTCTTATCTGGACAAAATGACAAGGCGGAAAAATTCACAACAAAAAAAAGAACAAGAAGCAGTACCAAAGGCTACGGACCTAATCAATACAGACATTGGTAATATGTCAGATATAGAGTTCAGAATGACGATTCTCAAGGTTCTAGCCGGGCTTGAAAAAGGCATGGAAGATATTAAAGCAACCCTCTCGGGAGATATAAAAGCCCTTTCTGGAGAAATAAAAGAACTAAAATCTAACCAAGTTGAAATCAAAAAAGCTATTAATGAGGTGCAATCAAAAATGGAGGCTCTCACTGCTAGGATAAATGAGGCAGAAGAAAGAATTAGCGATATAGAAGACCAAATGACAGAGAATAAAGAAGCTGAGCAAAAGAGGGACAAACAGCTACTGGACCACGAGGGCAGAATTCGAGAGATAAGTGACACCATAAGACGAAACAACATTAGAATAATTGGGATTCCAGAAGAAGAGGAAACGGAGAGGGGAGCAGAAGGTATGTTGGAGAGAATTATTGGAGAGAATTTCCCCAATATGGCAAAGGGAACAAGCATCAAAATCCAGGAGGTTCAGAGAACCCCCCTCAAAATCAATAAGAATAGGTCTACACCCCGTCACCTAATAGTAAAATTTACAAGTCTTAGTGACAAAGAAAAGATCCTGAAAGCAGCCCGGGAAAAGTAGTCTGTAACATACAATGGTAAAAATATTAGATTGGCAGCAGACTTATCCACAGAGACCTGGCAGGCCAGAAAGAGCTGGCATGATATATTCAGAGTACTAAATGAGAAAAACATGCAGCCAAGAATACTATATCCAGCTAGGCTATCATTGAAAATAGAAGGAGAGATTAAAAGCTTCCAGGACAAACAAAAACTGAAAGAATTTGCAAACACCAAACCAGCTCTACAGGAAATATTGAAAGGGGTCCTCTAAGCAAAGAGAGACCCTTAAAGTAGTAGATCAGAAAGGAACAGAGACAATATACAGTCACAGTCACCTTACAGGCAATACAATGGCACTAAATTCATATCTCTCAATACTTACCCTGAATGTTAATGGGCTAAATGCCCCAATCAAAAGACACAGGGTATCAGAATGAATAAAAAAACAAAACCCATCTATATGTTGCCTACAAGAAACTCATCTTAAACCCGAAGACACCTCCAGGTTTAAAGTGAGGGGGTGGAAAAGAATTTACCATGATAATGGACATCAGGAGAAAGCAGGAGAGGCAATCCTTATATCAGATCAATTAGACTTTAAGCCAAAGTCTATAATAAGAGATGAGGAAGGACACTATATCATAATCAAAGGAACTGTCCAACAAGAAGATCTAACAATTTTAAATATCTATGCCCTAACATGGGAGCAGCCAACTATATAAACCAATTAATAACAAAATCAAAGAAACACATCGACAAGAATACAATAATAGTAGGGGATTTTAACACTCCCCTCACTGAAATGGACAGATCATCCAAGCAAAAGATCAACAAGGAAATCAAGGCCTTAAATGACACACTGGACCAGATGGGCATCACAGATATATTCAGAACATTTCATCCCAAAGCAACAGAATACACATTCTTCTCTAGTGCACATGGAACATTCTCCAGAATAGATCAAATTCTTGGTCCTAAATGAAGTCTCAATCGGTATCAAAAGATTGGGATCATTCCCTGCATATTTTCAGACCACAATGCTCTGAAGCTAGAACTCAATCACAAGTGGAAATTTGGAAAGAACCCAAATACATGGAGACTAAACAGCAGCCTTCTAAAGAATGAATGGGTCAACCAGGAAATTAAAGAAGAATTGAAAAAAATTCATGGAAACAAATGATAATGAAAACACAACGGTTCAGAATCTGTGGGACACAACAAAGGCAGTCCTGAGAGGAAAATATATAGCGGTACAAGCCTTTCTCAAGAAACAAGAAAGGTCTCAGGTACACAACCTAACCCTACACCTAAAGGAGCTGGAGAAAGAACAAGAAAGAAAGCCTAAACCCAGCAGGAGAAGAGAAATCATAAAGATCAGAGCAGAAATCAATGAAATAGAAACACAAAAAGCAATAGAACAAATCAACGAAACTAGGAGCTGGTTCTTTGAAAGAATTAATAAGATTGATAAACCCCTGGCCAGACTTATCAAAAAGAAAAGAGAAAGGACCCAAATGAATAAAATCATGAATGAAAGAGGAGAGATCACAATGAACACCAAAGAAATACAGACAATTATAAGAACATACTATGAGCAACTCTACGCAAACAAATTTGACAATCTGGAAGAAATGGATGCATTCTTAGAGACATATAAACTACCACAACTGAACCAGGAAGAAATAGAAAGCCTGAACAGACCCATAACCAGTAAGGAGATTGAAACAGTCATCAAAAATCTCCAAAGAAACAAAAGCCCAGGGCCAGATGGCTTCCCGGGGGAATTCTACCAAATATTTAAAGAAGAACTCATTCCTATTCTCCTGAAACTGTTCCAAAAAATAGAAATAGAAGGAAAACTTCCAAACTCATTTTATGAGGCCAGCATCACCTTGATCCCAAAACCAGACAAGGATCCCATCAAAAAAGAGAACTACAGACCAATATCCTTGATGAACACAGATGCAAAAATTCTCACCAAAATACTAGCCAATAGGATTCAACAGTACATTAAAAGGATTATTCACCACGACCAAGTGGGATTTATTCCAGGGTTGCAAGGTTGGTTCAACATCTGCAAATCAATCAATGTGATACAACACATTAATAAAAGAAAGAACAAGAACCATATGATACTCTCCATAGATGCTGAAAAAGCATTTGACAAAGTACAGCATCCCTTCCTGATCAAAACTCTTCAAAGTGTAGGGATAGAGGGCAATTACCTAAATATTATCAAAGCCATCTATGAAAAACCCACTGCAAATATCATTCTCAATGGAGAAAAACTGAAAGCTTTTCTGCTAAGGTCAGGAACACGACAGGGATGTCCGTTATCACCACTGCTATTCAACATAGTACTAGAAGTCCTAGCCTCAGCAATCAGACAACAAAAGGAAATTAAAGGCATCCAAATCGGCAAAGAAGAAGTAAAACTATCACTCTTCGCAGATGATATAATACTATATTTGGAAAACCCAAAAGACTCCACTCCAAAACTGCTAGAACTTGTACAGGAATTCAGTAAAGTGTCAGGATATAAAATCAATGCACAGAAATCAGTTGCATTTCTCTACACCAACAACAAGACAGAAGAAAGAGAAATTAAGGAGTCCATCCCATTTACAGTTGCACCCAAAACTATAAGATACCTAGGAATAAACCTAACCAAAGAGACTAAGAATCTATGCACAGAAAACTACAAAGTACTCATGAAAGAAATTGAGGAAGACACAAAGAAATGGAAAAATGTTCCATGCTCCTGGATTGGAAGAATAAATATTGTGAAAATGTCTATGCTACCTAAAGCAATCTACACATTTAATGCAATTCCTATCAAAGTACCATCCATTTTTTTCAAAGAAATGGAACAAATAATCCTAAAATTTATATGGAACCAGAAAAGACCTCGAATAGCCAAAGGAATATTGAAAAAGAAAGCCAAAGTTGGTGGCATCCCAATTCCGGACTTCAAGCTCTATTACAAAGCTGTCATCATCAAGACAGCATGGTACTGGCACAAAAACAGACACATAGATCAATGGAACAGAATAGAGAGCCCAGAAATGGACCCTCAACTCTATGGTCAACTAACCTTTGACAAAGCAGGAAAGAATGTCCAATGGAAAAAAGAAAGCCTCTTCAATAAATGGTGTTGGGAAAATTGGACAGCCACATGCAGAAAAATGAAATTGGATCATTTCCTTACACCACACACGAAAATAGACTCAAAATGGATGAAGGATCTCAATGTGAGAAAGGAATCCATCAAAATCCTCGAGGAAAACACAGGCAGCAACCTCTTCGACCTCAGCCGCAGCAACATCTTCCTAGGAACATCACCAAAGGCAAGGGAAGCAAGGGCAAAAATGAACTTTTGGGATTTTATCAAGATCAAAAGCTTTTGCACAGCAAAGGAAACAGTGAACAAAACCAAAAGACAACTGACAGAATGGGAGAAGATATTTGCAAATGACATATCAGATAAAGGGCTGGTGTCCAAAATCTATAAACAACTTAGCAAACTCAACACCCAAAGAACAAAGAATCCAATCAAGAAATGGGCAGAGGACATGAACAGACATTTCTGCAAAGAAGACATCCAGATGGCCAACAGACACATGAAAAAGTGCTCCATATCACTCGGCATCAGGGAAATACAAATCAAAACCACCATGAGATATCACCTCACACCAGTCAGAATGGCTAAAATTAACAAGTCAGGAAATGACAGATGCTGGCGAGGATGCGGAGAAAGGGGAACCCTCCTACACTGTTGGTGGGAATACAAGCTGGTGCAACCACTCTGGAAAACAGCATGGAGGTTCCTCAAAATGTTGAAAATAGAACTACCCTATGACCCAGCAATTACACTGCTGGGTATTTACCCTAAAGATACAAACGTAGTGATCCGAAGGGGCACGTGCACCCGAATGTTTATAGCAGCAATGTCTTCAATAGCCAAACTATGGAAAGAACCTAGATGTCCATCAACAGACGAATGGATAAAGAAGATGTGGTATATATACACAATGGAATACTATGCAGCCATCAAAAGAAATGAAATCTTGCCATTTGCGACGACGTGGATGGAACTAGAGGGTATCATGCTTAGCGAAATAAGTCAATCGGAGAAAGACAACTATCATATGATCTCCCTGATATGAGGGAGAGGAGATGCAACATGGGGGGTTGAGGGGGTGGGAGAAGAATAAATGAAACAAGATGGGATTGAGAGGGAGAGAAACCATAAGTGACTCTTAATCTCACAAAACAAACTGAGGGTTGATGGGGGGAGAGGGGTTGGGAGAGGGGGGTAGGGTTATTGATATTGGGAGGGTGTATGCTATGGTGAGTGCTGTGTAAACCTGGCGATTCACAGACCTGTACCCCTGGGGATAAAAATATATGTTTATAAAATTAAAAAAAATTTTCAAAAAAAAAAGATATTGACTAGTAAATTATTTACAGTTGCTTTTGTATGAAGTTATAACATATAGTGGGAGAAAATATTGACCCTGAATTGAGACAAACTTTGACCAGGCAACTATAACTTACTCTTCTACATCTTATAAAATAATATATATGATTTGCAGAAAAATGTCTTGGGCATTGGGATTTATATTTGGACAGAACAATTGTAGGGTTGGAATGAATTCTTCTATGTCCTTATTAAATCTAGACTTCAGTCTGTGGGTTATGAAAATTATTCAACATAGCCTTTTTTTCCCTAGATATATAATTCCTGGGACCTTTTGCTGTATTCAAATTGTTCACTGGCCAAAAGTACATGAGGAGCACTGTTACAGATAATCTTGGACACTCCAGGATATGAGCTAAAATTTGCAATTCAAATCATTTTCTACAAATAAATCTTGTGTTCAGTAATGATGATTTTTATAGTAGCTACTCCTTTACAGTTATTTGAAAACAAATCACTATGATTATAATATTGTGTCCCATACTATTTTTGTCACCCACATACTCATTAATGGTCTTTCAATCTGTGAGTGGATTGCAAATTTTATGTAAATTACAAAAACATTTATATAAAACATAGACATTTCTTTTTCTTACCAATGAAAAAGAAGATACTGATGGCTATATTTTACCTCAGTTTAATGAAGACAGTTTCAAAAAAAGGTGAATTTAGACATCAATTCATTTTTTACTGTATTTAATCTCTACTAAATTTCTACTAAAATAATACAATTCAAAATCAAGAGTGTAAAAATTATAAAAATTATAATAGGATTACTATTTTATTTTTTTTTAAATAAATACTTTTTTTTTTTTTAAAGATTTTATTTATTTATTTGACAGAGAGAAATCACAAGTAAGCAGAGAGGCAGGCAGAGAGAGAGGAGGAAGCAGGCTCCCTGCTGAGCAGAAAGCCCGATGTGGGGCTCGAACCCAGGACTTGGGATCATGACCTGAGCCGAAGGCAGCGGCTTAACCCACTGAGCCACCCAGGCGCCCCTAGGATTACTATTTTATATAGGATTAAATTAGAAGCTCCCAGAGATAAGCTAACATTTGTTAATACCTACAAATCAAATAGTTTTCTACTAATCAATCTTGTGTTTGAGTATATTAACAACAGCTAACTTTTCTTAACTATTATTCTTAACTATTATTTCTTAACTATATATGTTTTATGTACATTGTTTCACTTAAACTTGTTAAAAATAGATATTAGAGAAGTCACATAGCAGAGCTGGCTATCAGCAAGGCTCTTAGAATGCTCATCTTTTGGGATGCCTGGGTGGCTCAGTTGGTTGGACGACTGCCTGCGGCTCAGGTCATGATCCTGGAGTCCTGGGATCGAGTCCCACATCGGGCTCCCAGCTCCATGGGGAGTCTGCTTCTCCCTCTGACCTTCTCCTTGCTCATGCTCTCTCTCACTATCTCTCTCTCAAATAAATAAATAAAAATCTTTAATAAAATAAAAAAAAGAATGCTCATCTTTTGAGATGAATAAAAAACTGACTCAATCAATATACTATCAATTAATTAAAACTTGTGATATTGTTTTTTGTGGGTTTTGTTTCATAATTGAGAATTATGTAGCTTTTTCATCACATGCTTTTTGGAAAGAGCAATTTCCCAATTGTTATAAATTTTCACTTTCCTTTAGTTCAGATCAGATCAGGATATAAATATTAAAATCTTATAGATGAAAATCAGTTAAGGGTAAAGAAATCCTTGGACTTTTCTGAAGGCACAAACATTTCTCCAACAAGCCCTCTAATCTTATTTATGCTTTACTTACTTATACCTCATATTAGCCATTTCTTTAAGAAAACCGTAATGTGATTAATGGGACAAATGTTTAATTCAATGTAGCAGTCAAATGATATAATTTTTTGAACTATAACTTAATGCAACCTGTTTTGTTTCACATGTTCCTGTTTTTTGTTTTTTACTATCTGATAATATCTCATCTGTTCCCCAGCTGATAATCGATAACATCATAGCCTTTGGTGTTTTGGGAACTCCTTAAGTGTCTGACTTTGTTACACATAACCCATAAAATGTTTCTGCCCCTATAGGATATTTCTAATCTTTTGATTTAACTTACTGGAAGCAACCAATTGTAATACATTAAAAATTAGAATAGGATTTCAACATATTTTGAATAACAATACATATTGCTATAAATGTATTATCACATTGAATCTGTGTTCTTTTAATATATAGCATTAAACAAAAAACTGATAAGATAATATTTCCTATATTCAGAAACTTTATGTAAAAAAAAACATTTTTACAGAACTGAAAATGAATCAAAATCTTGCATTGCCTCAGTGTTTTTATTTATATAAGACATATTTTCAAATTTGTTTTCATATTAATCCATGTAGATAAACTAATCGCTTAAGTTTTGGAAAGCATTATTAAGGACTTTATGCTTCTGACATTGAAAAATTTTTATACATGTAGTTTTTGAGACAATCCTTTTGAATTAAATTTCAAATGAATATGTTTGAGGCAGAAGGCTGTAAATCTGTAAATCTGCACTTGTCTCATTATCTTATTCTTTGTGCCAACTCAATAAATTCCAAATGAAATTATAATGTTTCCGAACATTTGCTAACATGCCAATTGAATCTACACTGCATCGAGTAAATTATTGCTCCCGGGAAGCAATATGATGAATAACAGATAAGACATTATTTTAAACAGAACAAAAATTACGAGTTTAAGGGCAAACCACTGACCTCTACGTCAGAAAATATTGCTGAAAGTACATTCTAAATTGACTGTTATTTTATATATATATATATATGTATGTATATATATATATATACATACATATATATATATATATATATTTTTTTTTTTTACTTTTAGTCACTTTCTGCAGAAGGGTCAATTCCTCCTGACATACACTACCACCCAGTATGAAATTGCAGTCTAAATGGGTGGTCTAGACGAGCACTAATCAGTGCAACTACAACTTAGTACATTTTACCTCCATATCATACTGTCTCCATTGTATTCAATTTTATACTATATGTTGTACCAAGAAAATTATGAACAAAAATGCATACATACACACATACATGTGTATATATACACACATATGCATATATATACCTATATATACACACATAGATGTGTATATACACTTTTTAGATGAAATAGCTTGCCCTGCACAAACTTCTTGAAAAGTATTGATTCTAAAATTGTTTTATTTACACTGAATCTATCTTTACAGCCAAGCATAATGTCTGGCACTCAAAAGAATTAGATAAATATTTGCTGAGTGACTGTTGAAAAATTATTCTGTGTTTCTTTTTTAATTTGAAAATGCATAAAAATATATTTTCTGTACAATGGGAAATTAAATAATTAACTGTGATAGACATATAATTTAGGATATTATGCTGTCATATGATATTCTGAGCAAAACACGCAAATGATGTGCATTTTGAAAGTCACAATTT
This sequence comes from Lutra lutra, assembly GCF_902655055.1. Lineage (NCBI taxonomy): Eukaryota > Metazoa > Chordata > Mammalia > Carnivora > Mustelidae > Lutra > Lutra lutra. The sequence goes on along the minus strand of NC_062279.1, from coordinate 124,352,767 downwards.
TCCCTTTTGCTGTGTTGACAAGGAAAATGGGAAAAAAATGGGTTATATCACATTCAAAGGTAAAGTAACTATGCATTCACAGCTTCAAGATGAAGTCAACTTTTAATTGTTTATCTAAATGTAAGATACAAGAAAAATGTAGACTGTAGAAAACAGATGTCAAAAATGATTTGTATCAATCTTCAGAAAGTAGAAATATACACAAAGGCATATAAACAAGCAAATGTTTAGACAAAAAAAAAAAAAATACTGCACTTCATGATTTACTGGCTTGATTCTACAGGCTTTCTCCAAAATATCTGAAAAGAAAAATACTTAAAGTGCTGGAGTTAATCCACTGGCAAGGAATCAGAATCAGATCATATTTCAACAATTAAATAAACTGAACAAGCAGGGATAGCCCCAGAACAGAGCCTACTAGATACTGACCCAGTATCTGCTTGGTCTCCTCTGTCCCACCAACATCTAGGTCTCTCCTCCTTCTTTGCACACAGGTGATAAGAGTGGTTAGATGAAGCTCCTGGGCAGCTTTTAAAGACTGTGGGAACTGGCATTCTCCCTCTGTTTCTTTCTTTTTATTCTTCTTTCTGCCTGGAATTTGGGTGTGAAGACTGGGGCTGTAGAAGCCACTTCAAAAGAATAAGGATGAGAATCAAAGTCTAAGAATAACAGAGCAAGTATGGGGTAAGCCAGAATGACTGTTAATATTTGGTTGTTCCAGGTAGCTGGTCTTGCCAGCTTCTGTCCCATTCATGCCTCTGTTTTCCAGGTCTGTGTAATTACTTTCTGAATTCAATATCTAATTGATACATCCAATGTATCTTCAGTCAAATATACCAAAATATAAATCTTTATCTTCTCCTTTCTATCTCATTTAAAGATAGTTAGGAAGATAATTTCTTTTAAATGCCTGCAATCCATCATCAGTTCAACTGCTTTTTTTCTTATGCAAATTTGGAGTGCCATGGTTAGCTTTTCATTTCTTAGATCAACATAAATGTGTATATTTTGTGAATGCATTTTGTCCATTCTCCTTTTTAAGGTTTCTCAAATCCATTTTATGTTAGTCTCATTTCAAATTTCATCATCATTATTGCTTTATATCTTATTACTATTTGTTTGCAACACTTCATGTCTTCATTCTTTTCATCATTTGTGTCTTCCTTCGTTTCTCCCTTTTCCCTCCATTCCTTTCCCAGTGAATCTAGTTTTACCCATTTTTAAACTCCCAATCAGTTTGAAACATGCTTCTAAGACCCCAAGCTTATCAATGTCAACCCCCGTTTGAAAACACTCAATGGCCTCTTGTTACCTATCTTACATTAGAACTTCCCATTTCTATTCCCATTATTTAAAATTTTGGTTTAGAATTAATGAATTTTTGAGAAAAGTAAAAGAAAATCAGAGGTAGCAGTCAGTACTTTGGAAATTCTTTTTTTAGAGCAATGTATTCATTTCCTAAGGCTACTGTAGCAAGTACCACAACTGGGTGGCTCAAAACAATACAAATACACTATCTCACAGTTTCAGAGGGTAGAAGTCCAAAATCAAGGTGTTGGCAGGTTTTCTCTTCCTCTGAAACCCATAGCAGAGAATACCTCCTGTTTCTTCTAGCTTCTGAAATCCTTGATATTCCCTGTCCTTTATATGAATGATTCCAAAGTGCCCCCTTGTCACATGGCTTTCTTCTCCCTGTGTCCATGTTTTCACAAGGCATTCTTCTCCATGCATAAGTCTGTGTCCAAATTTCCCTCTCCTTGTATAGATACTAGTCATCTTGGGTTAGACATCACTCAAATGACTTCATATTAACTTGATTAAATTGAATAGACTCTATTTCCAAGTCAGGTGACATTTATAGAAACAAAAGGCTTGGACTTTCAACATTAATTTTGGAGGGAGACAATTTAACCCATTGAAAACTATATTATGCATTTATTCCTTTAAAAAACAAACACAACATCATAGTATGTTTTAGGTTTGTATTGTGAATAGATTTACAGCAAAATGTATAAAGAATTAACAGTTTGCATTGGCTAAAGAGGTAAGCTATAAAATTATAATGAATTTTGACATTTTTCTCCTAAATAAGCAAAAACATTTGAGTCAATGATTTTATACCTACCACTCTTCTGGCAAGGTCTTCATAGTAAATAAGTCAAGAAAAATTAATCTTTTTCTTATTTAATAGTCCTGTTTGAGTTGGAACAGTTAGAGGCAGCTTGTTTCTAATTGGTTGGAGAAATTGAGGCACTATGGTAAGATGCTGAGTCCCACTGAGCATGAAGTGTTGCTGTACACAGTTCATTGGTCTGAATGATGCTTTGAAACCTTACACCATTTCATTCTTTTGTAAACAAGCTAAGTAAACTAGTGTAAAGCTAGTGTAAACACTAGCCATGACAGTGAAGCCACAACTCAAGAAAAGGATGAACATGTCCTCTATCATCAACCACATCTGTTTGAAGAGTAAGATCACACAAACTATGGGTGGTTTTTCAGTGGTTTCCTTTTATTGGAGGTAGTGATCCTTAAATAAACAGGCTTTTTTTTCCCATTTCTAAATGCTTTGTGGAAAATTCAATCAATCTCACTGAAAACTGTGGACAAGCAGGGAATGATTGGTATAGACTAGTCAGTAATATTACTAACAAAACTGGGAGATCAATGAAAAAGCAAGGTACTTCCTGGTTAGTTATAGCAGGAGAGTATAAGGAACTTGAGACCTATGGCAGAAAAAGTGTCTTAGGAAGCTCTGAACAGTAGTATTTACTGAAAGAATATTAAGCTTTTTATATAAACTACATTGTTATAAAATCTTAAATTAAAAAAAAAAACTATATTGTTAGTGAGTTGGTGTCTGTAACAAAGTCAACGTGTCATTATGTCCCAAGAAAAGGGTAGGACAGAGAAATGGGGAATGAGAAAAATAATTTTCACTTCATTTCCCATACTGGAGTGCCACCACCTGGATTACCCATTTACAACCTACTCCCAAAGCCATATTCTGTCACTCCGTCGTATCAGTAATCATAAGACAGTCTGCTTATTGTGTTAACTATTTCATATATGACTTATCCTTACAACTCATTTATGAATCCCTGGACCATATAATTTGCTTGCTATTTTTGTTTGTTTGTATTTCCTTAGGTTCCAAGACTTTATCATTATAGAAAATATCAATGTAAAACTATTATAGAATTTTTTAAAAACCTATTTCTTATCTTTGAGGGGGGGATTTCATCTACTTTAACACCAGACAAATGTCAGAAAAAAGAAAAACTCTTGACAAAAAATATCCTTTCCCTATTTCATTTGATATGAAGCACATAGATACTATAGTGGGTTGACTTGTGTCTTCCTCAAATTCAAGTCCTAACCCCTGGTACCTGTGAATGTGACCTTATATAGAAATAGGGTCTTTGCCGATGTAATCAAGTTAAGATGAGGTCATACTGGATTAGAGTGAATTCCAAAGACTAGTGGCCCTATAAGAAGAAGGAACTTTGGATACAGAAACATGATAGAAGGTCATGAAGACAGAGACAGAGATCGGAATAATAAATCTGCAACCTAAGGAATGCCAAAGAATGCCAACGATTTGGGGCAACTACCAAAAGCTAAAAGAGGCAAGGAAGGATGTTCCCATAGAGCCTTCAGAGTAAGCATGGCTGTGTCCCTCTTTCTGACCATAGGGAAACTAAAAGAGAAAACTTAATTACTCACAGATCCTGGAGGAGGTTCAACTATACCTGAAAGGGCCATAAGGGAAAGTCAAGGCAGTGTGCAGGTGGAGAAATTTATTTCTCACAGGTCTAAAAGCTAGAATCTGAAATCAGGGTACTAGCATGGACATTTACAGTAAGAACCCTCTTCTGGGTTAAAGACTGATGCTTTCACATCATATCCACACAAGGAGAATAGAGAGAGAGGAAGCAAGCTCTCTCATGATATTTATAAGGGCACTAATCCCATTCATGTGGGCACCACCCTCATGACCTCATCTAATTCTAGTTACTTCTTTTTTTTTTAAAGATTTTATTTATTTATTTGCCAGAGATCACAAGTAGAGAGGCAGGCAGAGAGAGAGGGAAGCAGGCTCCCTTGTGAGCAGAGACCCCGATGCGGGGCTCAATCCCAGGACCCTGGGATCATGACCTGAGCTGAAGGCAGAGGCTTAAACCATTGAGCCACCCAGGTGCCCCTAATTCCAGTTACTTCTTAAAGGAAATAATACCATCACATTGGGTGGTGAGTTCTGTGGGAACTAAAATAACAGACTGTAACACCCTGATTTTAGATGTCTATCTTTCAAGACTGTAAGAGAATAAATTTTTGTTGTTTAATCCACCAAGTTAGTGGTATCTTTTTACAGCAGCCCTAGGAAACTAATACAAACTCCAACCAGCTCTTCCATTAATGGTTTTGAACAATGATGATTAGTGGTTACGAAAAACCCTTCCAGGTCTTTTGATTAATATAAAACTACTGAAAATGGCAGGCATTACTAAAATTCTTATGTAAAATATATTAATTCAAATGCAAAATAATACTTCAACTATAAATCGTATAGATATAAACACACAAATATAATATATACATATTTCTTATATATTAGAAAAGTTTTATCTACATGTATATGTGTATGTGTGTCTCTATATACATATACAGAACCAGACAAAAGAATTCCTTATTACTTTTTACTGATCATTAATCATTTATTACCTTTGTAAATAAAAATTTCTCAGCCAGACCCCACAATTTACAGTTTGGGGCTGGCAGGATAGAAATCTGCTTATTTCTTCCCTTCTAAGAAGTCCTGCTACTGGTAGGTGATTCACAAACCACCAGAGATGAGGAATTTCAAGAGCCCCAGATAAATACAGTTAAATTTGCAAATATAAGTAAAATTTGTTTCACATACCACAAATGCAAAAATGATGCAATTAATCAAACATGACATTATTTTCTAGGGATCTAACCACAAGGGAAAATGGGTGAGAAGAAAATCAGATACTCAAGCTCAAGCTCCAGATAAGTAAAAATTCCAAATCTATTTTTTTTGTCAGTTGGGAAAGTTCACTTCATAGTATAAGCGTTGTTGTTCTTACTAATTACTGCTGTCTATGTCAGTGGGAATGCTAACCATAAAACAGCAGGAAAGAACACTCCCCTCCTATTCCACTAGAGTTTAAAAAAAAAAAATCATTTAAGGCAAAGACTTAAGAAATCAACTGAAAACAGGCAGACTCATTTGAAGATTAAATGGCTTATTTTTCTGGGAAGTCAATAAAAAATAATTTTCTTCATTTATTGGCTCTTATATTTTTTAATAAAGAACCAATGGTGTTAAATAAACCAACTCACAGTCACAAATGCCATTGAAAACAAGCTCTTTAGATTTGCTTTAATTCCTGTCCATTCAAAAAAGAATGATCCTCTTCCACCTTATTTTATTTTTAAAAAAAAATTTGTTACATTTTCCAACTGAGTTCTAGTAAGCCAGCCAACAACTCACTGATATCTAGTGTATATTTTGGAATTTAAAGCATAAAGTCAGCAGTGACTTGCTGTGGGGTTAAGGAAAATAAGTTATTTCAGATTAAGACTCCAATTAGATAAAAATCACTAAGAAAATAAGTAATTTGGTAATGTCAGCTAAATTTACAAAAGCTCATATTCATCTTTAAGTCAAAGGTTGTGTGTATAATGGCAAGCTAAAATGAAAAATTGAGTCAATTATTTAGATAATTCAGGTCTAAAATTGCTGCTATTTAGGAAGAGAATATTTAGTTAATAGGGTCATGATTTATGTAAATAAACTATCAACATTGACCAATTAACAACCTTTCCCATTTCATTGGGAATATACAGCACTGTCTTAATGATTTTCATGGGAATATGTTACAAGGAATCCTCCATGTTAAATGAAAACCACAAAAGATTTCATAAATCAAGCAAAGTAAAAGTAAACAGCTCAGTGTGTACCTTCTCTTTGTCCCTAGTAAGATCAAAGAAAATAGGACTCAACAGGAATTATGTTGAATTCTGAATATCTACTTTTTTTCCCATTTTTCTTTGAATCTTGAAAGGACTCCTTTTTCCCCTCATTTCTTAAAGTAAATTGTAAAGCTTCTAATAAAAGGTAGTATTTCCACACAATTTCTTTTTTAAAAGCAATCTTAAAATAATAGAACCAAACTTGTAAAGCAAGCATATTTTGCTTATTTTATTTCTCTCATTGTTTGCCCTTTCACTGATCACTCTTTTCAAAATTAAGGCAGCGCTAATAAATATGTATTAATAATAATTTTACTGAACTGTATTGACATTTAAATCTCCATAACCAGATATTTGTTGTAAATTTATTTTAAAATATAACTATCGGGGTAGTTACAAAGTTCCTAACATTATGGTTAAAAAATCTCCTTGTGTTATCTTCAAAAGTTTGTAACTTCAGTTAGCTTCGTTCCTGTCCTATGCATAAACACTTCAACTTTTCAGATTATATAAGTGGAGTTTAGAAAGGTTAGATAACTCCTGGGACAGATAGCTAGTGGTGTTAGAGCTCAGGTTTTAAACTCTGATGTGTTTATGCTTTGCTTGTTACTTCTAATTGTTAAATGAAAAACATTTTAAATACCAAACTAAATAAGGAGTTATGTGGAAAAAAAAAAATGTGTATGCTTGTGTGTGGGTTTGTGTGTCTCATGGAAAGTGACTAGATGAATCCTGAAGTCATATGGAACTCAAGTTACTAGCTTCAGGTTGAAAATTATGTACTTTCCTTTTTTTTTAGATTTTATTTATTTATTTGATGGACAGAGATCACAAGTAAGCAGAGAGTCAGGCAGAGCGAAAGGGGAAAGCAGGCTTCCCGCTGAGCAGAGAGCCCGATGTGGGGCTCAATCCCAGGATCCTGGTATCATGACCTGAGCCCAAGGCAGTGACTTTAACATACCGAGCCACCCAGGTACTTTGGAAATTATGTACTTCTTTAAACTTAAATAAGCCAATTTATACTAGAATTACCTGGGCAGGTTATAAACTTAAATAAGCCAATTTATATAAGAATTACCTGGGCAGGTTAAATAAAATGCCAGTGTTTTGAAAAAGAAATGAATTAAAGAAACTACTTTTTAAAGACTTAAGATTTAATATTATCTATTTTCTACAATTTAGAGGCTAAAGACTGGCATGGCTATGTCCCCTACCTGCCCCATTTACTTCATCTCATCCTCTCATCCTGTAGTGTCTACCCTACCGCCCTGGACTTTGAATTGTCTCAAACAGGTCAAGATCATTCTTCTTAGAGCTTCTACCTTTGTTCTGTTTTCCTAAAGTGCTGTTATTTATGATGTTTGCTGTCTTTTGTTCCTTCCCTTCATCCTTCTTACCCCAATTGGCCACCCTTTCTTCTAGTCCTAGACCTTTCCATTTTTTTCCATTTTTTCCCATTGCTCCTCCCGTCCTGGAGCACAGCACCCTTCCCATACTTCCTGGCCCTCTCCTTTTCCCACAGCCTAGCCTCCCCTTACCTCCCATCACACTCCTGAACCTATTTTCTCTAACATAGTTCAGATTTTCTACGATGATGAAATGGCCAGTTAACAGTAATTTGGGGGCTCTTCCCAAAAGGTTATCTGGAAGGATGTAGGCACAAATTCAGAACATGGTTTATACACTTGAAGATACACTTGATACAAGTAAATTAATAATTTTGTGTCATATCTTATTGGATCTTAATGTTAAAATTGGAAATTGTCTTTCTTATTATCTTATATTTATTACATATTACTGTCTTGCTTAACTAATCTACCAGCCAGAAAACTAGGAAATTTGCAAAGTTTAAGTTGGATTTTTATATTTCTGGTATCTAGATGTTTACTTAAAGGAGCGGCTAATAAATGGCTAATAAAAGTGGCTATCCTACTCAAAAATAAGAAAGATTTCCTCAACCAGTGACTGATGGGGTTTAGGATATAAATATGTAACCCATATAAATATGCACTTGTAACCCTGATAGGTTAACTCTGAGTTGCTTGGTTTACACTGGTTATCTGAATATCTTCAAAGGATTAAAATTCAGTTGCACACAAAGAAAAATAGAAGATAGCTTACAAAGCATCATTAGAAACCTGGTATTTCCTATGCTCCCCAAGTAGTTTTCTTCTCCTTTCTTATCTTCTCTCTTCCTTTCCCGACCTTTCCTTTCCCTTCCCTTTCCTTCACTTCCCTTCCTTTCCCTTCCCTTCCCTTCCCTTTTTCCTTTCTTTTATTTTTCATTCCATTCCTTCCCATTTCAATTTTTGGGCAGAGGTCCTTTTTATATTTCTGTGTGTGTGTGTGTGTGTGTGTGTGTAATCAAGAATGGATAGTCATTACCATTAATTTTTTAGCTGCAAATCCCCCCTCCCTAGTCCTAACTGTCTGCACAGAAAGACAATTACAACCATGTAATGCTTGCTTGTTCCATTACATTATTGAGTACAGAGACAATACAGAAAAGGGAAAGTTACCTTTTAGCAAATATCACAGCAGATTCTAAGAGCTTTCCTCATGTTTGTGTTGTCTGAAGTCTGGCATTATCTTAACTACCATAAAGAAAAAGTTTTGGTGATTCAAAGAATAAAAGCATATGCATTAAATAAGCATAAAGGAAATTTTTAAAAAGCAAATGCATAATGCAAAGCATTATACTGCTCTGTTACTGCCTTAAATAAGTACATGCACATGATATGCACATTTTCAGAGCATTGGCTTAGCAGTTCTTAACAGTTTCCCAATAGAGAACAGATGGAAACAAATGTCACTTTTATATAAGTTTATGTATTTTTCACCTTTTATTTGCCTGGTTTTGAAATTTTTCACTTATTTCTTAATCTTTGCTTTAACCATTGTATTGTTAAAATAAATGAATAAATGTTATTTTATAACTAGCATGAAATTTCTAATATGACTTTGTTCCAAAAGTTAATTGCTAAGCTCTTTTTTTCAAAGAAAACAAATCAAATCAGAATTCATTATTTACCTGTATATCTAACTCTTCTTTCTGAAATCTTTAGTTCTAATAACATTGCATTTGTTTTGTCAGTCACTCAAGCTCAACTTCTTAGGGTCAGTATCTTCTGCATTATCAAATGCTGCCATTTTTTTTTTTCCCAAATGTTACCTTCTGACATCCATTTAGTCTCCCTCTGTATTTCTGAAATTCTTTTCCTCGTGCACTGTTCTGTTCAAATATCACTCCAGGTAATTTGATTCTACACTAATTAATTCCAAAACATTCAATCCAACAAACATGTGTTGAGTGCCTAATATATGCTAAGTACTATATTGTACACAAGGAGATTACAGTCTCTGAGTGAAACACATGTAAACAATGACTCTAGAGTTTGTTCAATGAAACAGTTGAATTATGTGCAAATGTGCAAACAGCAGTCTGGGGAGTAATGTAGAAGGAGGAGACAGAGAAAATTTCACAGGACAAGGGACAACCAAATTGAATTTTGAAGGTTATGGGGAAGGTCTACCAAAATGGTAAAGGAAGCATGTATAGAGGGGAAAAAAGTTTGAGACCTAGGAAAAAGCCACAAACAAACAAGAAAACAACCTGAAGATATGCTTGTCACTTAAAAAAAGTTTTCGCTGAAGATAACATAATAGTTAATTACAAATATTTAAATAAATGGGGATCACTCCTATCCCCAAGTAGGAAGTCCAGTGGGGCCCCTGGGTAGCTCAGTCAGTTATATATCGGGCTTGGTTTTGGCTCAGGTCATAATCTCATGGGTGGTGAGATGAAGCCCTATGTGGGTCTCCATATTCATTGTAGAATCAGCTTGAGATTCTTTCCCTTGGCCTCCCTTGCCCCCACCCTAGCACACATTGTCTCTCAAATTAATAAATAAATCTACAAAGAAGAAGAAGAAGAGGTCCAGAAATACAGTTCCTAATTTCTATTAATGCCCACCCCCTATTTTGAACTGAGGCTGAAAGTAGCAAATTCAAAGCTTCAGTGCACATCTTGGGGATTTTGAGATACATGGGAAAGGAGCAAACAGAACTAAATATGGCCATCTAAATACAATATAAAAGCCAATGGGGCCAGAAATAGCTCCCCAAAAAGGGTGTGTAAATGTAGGAATCTAAGAGCGAGAATAGCTCTTGCAAAGGAGTTTTGTTTAAGTAAGTAAAATGAAGCCAGGAAGCGCCTATCCTTTGCATCAGGCTTTACATTCCAGCCTAGGTGCTAAAGGAGGGTGGCTCACATGACTGGTAACCTCCAATAGCCAGGCACATTCTGGGAGCCACTGAAGGATTTAAAGCTAAATGATCAGACTTATACTTTAGAGTTATTATGATAGTTACAGCACAAAGATTGGCTTGTGAAAGAGGGACATCTAGGAAAACAAAGCAGTCCAGAAATAACACAATGGGGCACCTGGGTGGCTCAGTGGGTTAAAGCCTCTGCTTTTGGATCAGGTCATGATCCCAGGGTCCTGGGATGGAGCCCCCCATCAGGCTCTCTGCTCAGCAGGGAGTCTGCTTCCCTTCCTCTCTCTCTGCCTGCCTCTCTGCCTACTTGTGATCTCTCTGTCAAATAAATAAAATCTTAAAAAAAAAAAAAAAACATAATGGCCCATGTAAGCATTTGCTCTAATTCTTCCAATTTATTTTAACCCCTCAAAAGAATGAAATTGCTATGCTTGTTTTTATGGCATAATATTCATAACCTTGTGTCATGTCAGGAGGATTTCTATCTTCTTCTTCACCTTCTTAGTTTCATTATTTGTTCATTTATTTAACACTTGAGTACCTACTATGTGCTGGTTCCTGTTGTAAATGCTAGGGAGATAAAAATAAACAAGAATTCTCTTCTGTTTCTGATAGTGTGTTCACATTCTAGTGTAGAGAGAGTTAATAAACAGAAGTAAGCATATGTCATAGCAGGTTTTAATGTTATATAAGGAAAATGCAAGGTAGGTTAGGAAAATAAAAGAATAGGGAAGTTCTTATTTTATATTAGGATGGTAAGGTAAAATCTCACTGATAATCTGAGACCTGAAGGAAGTGAGAGAGTGAACCATTCGGATACATGGAGGGAGAGGAATTCATGCAGAGGAAACAATTGCCAAAGCTCCTAAGGTGAGCATATGTTGTTTTAATTAACAACGAGGAAGCTAGTGTAAATGGTGCAGAATGTGTAATAGAAGAGTAATAAGTTATAATATCAAAGAATCAGTTATAGGCCATATCATAGAGACTTATAGGTCATGATAAGGATCTTACCATAATCTAGGAAACCATGTAATAATATTTATCAAAAAGTAGATGAGGTTAGATTTAGGTCATACAGGGTCACTGTGGCTGCTGTGTTTCAAGACTGCAGGGAGGTATGAGTGTTCAGTTCGGTGCAGTGTCCTCCTACTTCGTTTCCTTGCAAGGAACTGAGAGAGAAATGATGAGATTCTGGCTATATTGTGAAAATACAGGCAAGAGATTGACGGGTAGAGGAGAGATTTAGTGAGAACAAAAGAGAGGAGTCAAGGATGACTGTCAAATTATATGCTTGAGCAGCCAAAGGGATGGAATTTCCATTAACTTAATGGGAGAGATAGTCAAAGGAAGATTAATAAAATTAGGAATCCTGTTTGGATCATTTTATTTTGAGATAACTATTAAATATCCATGATGTTTAACTCTTTTTTTTTTAAGAAGTTGGTTGTTTTTTTTTTAAAGATTTTATTTATTTATTTGACAGAGAGAGATCACAAGTAGACGGAGAGGCAGGCAGAGAGAGAGAGAGAGGGAAGCAGGCTCCCTGCTGAGCAGAGAGCCCAATGCGGGACTCGATCCCAGGACCCTGAGATCATGACCTGAGCCAAAGGCAGAGGCTTTAACCCACTGAGCCACCCAGGTGCCCCATGATGTTTAACTCTTAAACAGTATTTTTTTTTAATCTCAGATACTGTAGTTTCTCCTTTAAAAGTTTCTGCTTATCATCATCTGTCTTTCCTCTAGCTTGTCAAACCTGTGAAACCTAATTATAATTATTTCATTGTGCTTTTCTACTAATTCTATCCACTGTGTTATTTGTCAATTGATTGAATTTTATTTTCATTCAGTGTTGTATTTTTCTGCTTTGTTGTGTGTCTTTTTTGTTGATACCTGATACTGTGAATTTTACTTTGTCATATAACATTACCATAAATACTATTGAGGATTGTACATGGGGCAATTTAGTTATTTGAAAACAGTTTGAGCATTTTGGCTCTTGCTTTTAAGATTTATTAGTGTCAGAGTGGTATTTTGTGTCAGGTAAAATTTTTCCTGCCACTAAAGCGAGACCCTTTTTAACACATTAGGCTGATGCCTTGTGAATTACACTCTTCATTCTGATTCTTCATTCTGGGAATATCAGTCTTGTGAGTTTCCTCACATGTGTGTGCTACTCAGACTCAACTGAACACTGAAGTGGGCCCTCTGTAAATCTCCAGTTTTCTTTGCTCAGTTCTCTCCCTTCTGATGCTCTGCTTTTATGAACTCAAGCCATCTTAGATCCCTCAGACACTCCCTCCATCTCACTCTCTTAGGGAGAACATTTGTCCCTATCACTGTGCTGTGTGCCCTGAAAATATTTTCAGGACATTAAGTGGGGAAATTTTAGGACTCATCCTCTTTGTTTCTCATTTCTCTGGGATCACTGGCTTTTATTGTCTGATTCTTAATAATTTGAATCATTGTTTTGTATATTTTGCACATTTTCTTTTAAATAAGAGACTAAATACAAGTCTTTTTTACAAAGTGGAAGTCTATTCAGTATAATTCCTTTTTTTCTTGTCATTTAAAATCAGCATTGTTAAGGGAACTATTTTACATTATTATATTACATTACATTATAGTTCAATGACTTGACAAACGTATGCACACATAAGCACCACCAAAGTCAACCCAGAAACCATCTCCGGCATTCACAGAAGTTCTCATTGCCCATTGTAGTTTACTGCCCCTCCAACCCAACTACATATAACCACTCATCTGCAATCTGTAGTGTAGATTACTGTGTATAGTCTAGAATTTCATAAAAATGGAATCATATAGTGTATACTCTTTTGTTTCTTACTCTTTTCCCTCAGCATAATGGTGTTAATATTTACCCTTGTACATGTTAATAATTCTTTTTATTGCTTCACATTGATGCATCAAATGACTAGTACATGATTATCAATAGACATTTGGTTATTTTCAGTTTAGGGTACAATGTTATTATTAGCATTTGTACATAGATCTTTTTTATGATTATATACAGATTTTGCCACGTCCAGTTATAGTTTTTATTCCTCTCTGCTATGTCTATCTTAGAAAACTTTCTAATATCTTTATTTTTTTTCTTGGTACAGATTTTATAATTATCATGGATAGGGCTTTTATAACCACTTCTCTGCATTGTCATTAATAGAAGTTCTTCAGTTATAATTCTTGCATGTAATTTAAACTAAATTGATTTTTAATAACTAATTGAATCTTTTTTTTCACATTTTAAACACTGGAGGGTAGTTTTTTTCTAAGTAACCAAACAAAATATAGAAAACAAACGAGCAAGACCTATAAACAAAGATTTTCTACAAATGCTACATTTTTTTCCTCTTACAAAAAAATATAGCTTAGAATTTGGAGCAACTTATGAACAATAGTCATTAGTCATACTTTGTTAATTCCATCTGCTTTCCCACTAATGTATGTAATTATATATTAATGTCAATGATTTTTATCATCTCTCTTTATATATGGCCTCTTAGATCCTTGAGCTTTTCCTTCCATATATTTACCACAATTGTAAGCGTATTCTTAACATGACTTCTTTACAAATGTATCAGCTTCTCATAGAAAGTCTTTAAAGTTCACAAATAACTATTTTTTTCATTACTACATTCCTCATTGCCTAGCACAAAAGATAACACATATAGAATTATCTGAACATCTTGTTTAAAAATGGTGTTAACCATGGGATGCCTGGGTGGCTCAGTCAGTAAAGTGGCTCAGGTCATGATCCCAGGATCCCGAGATCAAGTCCTGCATTGGGCTCCTTGCTTTGCAGGGAGCCTGCTTCTCTCTTTCTCTCTTTCTCTCTCTCTTTCCCTCTCTCTCTCCCTCTCTCTCTTTCTCTGCCAATTGCTCCACCTGCTTGTGCTCTCTCTCTCTCTGACAAATAAATAAATAATTTTTTTTTAATAGTGTTAACTATATTTTACTTGTTATAGCATGTTTCCTTGGTAATATCCATGGCTTCTTAAAATAAAAGTGTGCTTTCTTTTCCTATATTATCTTAAACATTGTGTTTCATTAGTTAATATTATATTCCAGTTCTCCCTCACCTTCTCAGGGTCCAGCATACTATAAATTTACTCCGAATATGCTTTTACATTGTTACTCTTCCTCAAGACAGATAGGATTGTATTTTGTCATTGATGGAAAACACAGAGAATGTATGCCCAAAAGAGAAATTTCTAAAAGGTGAGTAAGAGAAAATATAGAAAGAGACAGGTATCAACATCTAACTGTGACTGTGACCCTCTGCTGCTGGCCTCTGCTACTCCTTTTTTATTCTTCAGATTTATTTATTTATTTTAGAGAGAGAGCTTGAGCAGGGGAGAGGGGCAAAGAAAGTCTTAATCAGCCTTCTGCACTGAGCCCAGAGCCAGACACAGGCCTTGATCTCAAGACCCCCAGATGCCACCTGAGTTGAAATCAAGAGTCTGGCACTTAGACACTGTGCCCCTCTGCAACTCATTCTTACACATCATCATTCCAATTCTTTGTAAAGGTAACATAGCTCAACTGTCTAATAATATTCAGATCATGGTAGTGATCACAGATTTCTTCTTGAAACTGCAGAATCAAAAAAGCCTTTTGTTGTACTTGTTGGTGAGTCTGGAAGAGGAGATTGGAGAGAGGAGATAATTTGGAAAGAAGGATTGCAGGTATCCTCTAAGTTGCAGGTAAGAAATATTTACAAATAATTAATCATTTATTCTAAGAAAACTTATAAGTTGTTAAAGAAGACTTTTTTATAAAGGTCACAAATTCAGTAGGAACAGTGTTAGTCCTAGTTTTTGTTTTTATTACGTTAATATTGAATTATGTTTTCTGGCTTTAAAAATCCCTACAGGCCAACAGGCATATAACATAATCTTATCTGTAATGAAACATTAAATATCTCATATTTCCCACATTAAATATTAAAATATTAAATAATTTTTGTCCTCCTCTTACCCCAATTAACAGTGTAATTATATAAAGGAGAAGCTGTGTGTGCAGCTGATTTACAACTACTTTACGCTACAATACATATTTAATGTTATTTTTACATCAGGTACTCCATGCAAATTTGAAGTGTTTGATGTTTTAAGGAAATTTAAAGTGAAATCAACTCTCAAAGTGACTAATATTGAAAAAAAAAAAAAACAAGAGAAAATGTTCACTTATTTTTGTGAAAAGTTGCTTTGGTGATTCTCTCAAGCAAGTTATAAATACTGTATGTAATAACAAAAACCTTGCCAATTATGAGAGGTGCAAATACTTTCAACTGAAGATGGTTTTAAAAATTATCATTGGCTCACCCCAGGCTTTAAGGATGCTTTTCCATGATATTTAAAAGAATGATTTTGCAAGAAATATATTTATCTGTATATAAATTATTAATTAAAACAGACTCCAGGGAAAAGAAGAAAGATAAAGACAAGATATTGAAAATTAATAAACTATTCCAATTTATAGGTGGACAGTCACTTCTTTACTCAATGACTTCTTGAATCTAAATATTATGCCTAATGACACTTGGAGGGGGTATATTTAGTCTAAAGAGAATAAATTGTCATATGTTATGGAGAACATTTGGGTTTCATAACATTATTAGATATTAGACATTTTATTGTGGGATTCATTTGAATTTCTTCAGGTACTAACTAGGATGAAAAATTTACCTCCCACAAAATAGATTTTGGGAATCCTAGTCTATGCTAATTTGTACTAATCAGTTGGCTGTCTAATCTATGTTTTTATGAAAATGATTTTCAGGGGCACCTGAGTGGCTCAGTTGGTTAAGAGTCTGCCTTCAGCTCAAGTCATGATCTTAGGGTCATGGAGTAAAATCTTGCACCAGAGTTCCTTGTTCAACATGGAGTTTGCTTGAGTTCCTCTCCCTCTGGCCACTCCCCTACCTACCCCCTCCACTATGAATGTGCACACTTTCTCTTTCTTTGTCCCTCTCAAATAAATTTAAAAATCTTTAAAAAAAAAAGATTTTCGGAGTGACCCAGGTTAGTTGTATATTTCATTTACTTATGACTTTTTAATTAATTTACATATATTTGTTATTTACACTGTTCTTTTATATTTTATCTCAGTTGATCTTCCTAATAGGCCTGTGAGCTTCACAGAAAGAAAGAAAAAAAAAAAGTATTCACAGCCTGCTAGAATGAAGACAGGGTCTTAGAATGTTTAAGTAACATTTAAAATTATAGAGTCCAGATCATTGACTAAGGTGGTGTTGTTAAATAGATCATACAAGCCAAAGCTCAATTTTAAATTACCTCATCACCACATTAAAAAGAATGAAGAGGAACAAATAAAATTCATTTTATAACATTTCACCAAAAATGTCCAACACTTTCTTATTTAAGCATGTGATCAATATAAAACTTCAAATAACGTTTTACATTCTTTTTTTTCTTACTAAGTCTTCAAAATCCAAGTATATTTTACACATAAAATACATCTCAACCTAGACTTGTCTCATTTCAACTACTCAGTTGCTACATGTAACTAGTGACTACTGTACTAGACAGCACTTATCTACTACACATTCTTAGAAAATTTTTTCCTCTACACCATGAAATCCATCTTTTTATTTTTTTTCAGAGTTCCAAAATTCATTATTTATGCACCACACCCTGTGCTCATGCAATACATGCCCACCCACCACCAGGCTCACCCAACCCCCTCATCCCCCTCCCCTCCAAAACCCTCAGTTTGTTTCTCAGAGTCCACAGTTTCTCATGGTTTATCTCCCCTTTTGATTTCCCTCAACTCACTTCTAACCTTCTCCCAATGTCTTCTGTATTATTCCTTATGTTCCACAAGTACGTGAAACCATGTAATAATTGACTCTCTCTGCTTGACTTATTTCATTCAGGATAATCTCTTCCAGTCCCATCATGTTGATACAAAAGTTGGGTATTCATCCTTGGTGATGGAGGCATAATACTCCATAGTATATATGGACCATATCTTCTTTATCCATTCATCTGTTGAAGGGCATCTTGGCTCTTTCTATAGTTTGGTGACTGTGGCCATCGCTACCGTGAACACTGGGATACAGATGGCCCTTCTTTTCACTACATCTGTATATTTGGGGTAAATACCCAGTAATGCAAGTGCAGTGTCATGGGTAGTTCCATATATAATTTCTTAAGGAATCTCCACACTGTTTTCCAAAGTGGCTGCACCAACTTTTATTCCCACCAACAATATAAGAGGGTTCTCCTTTCTCCACATCCTCTCTCTCTTTTTTTTTACATTCTATATGCATGTATTCATCTCAACTATCTCTTAATTCTTTCTTTGATCTCTACATTTACAGCCTTAATTCATGCTCTGTCATCCTCACCCAACTTAGTTCAGTAGCTCACCCAGTGGTATGATTCCTTCATGTCTCATCCATTCACTGTACATCCTGATGCTCTGATGACCTTCCTTATTTGTGTCATGTCACTCTCTGGTTCAGAGGACACCCCTAGTTTTGTCTTATTATGAAGTAGGAGCAATGTTTACACATTTTTTTAAGTGTTCTCTAGGTGATTTTGATTACTGGGTATATTGCAAGGATACTATTTCCTCTCCATTGATATGTGCCATTATTCTGACCTATCTCAATATTGTACACTTTCCCGTAATTGTTGCTTTTGTGGCAGGCAAAATATGTTTGGAAATCTAATAATATATTCCCTGAACAAAATTATTTCAGTCAGTTCATAGTGAAAGAGCAGTTAAATGCATTCATGTTAGTTTCTGAGTTGATTTTTTTTTCCAATAAAAATGTTTTTCTTCCTCAGAAAGGATATTATGGTATTAGGCTAATTTGAACTGACCAACTCTGAGCTTGAATTCATAATTTCTGTTCCCTTTAAAGTAGGACTATGTAGGAGTGTTAGAGTATGAGTTTTAAATTATGAATATTTAGACAAAATAGGTCAACTTAGATCTATCTTTTTATATTGAAATGCAGAAAATGAGATTGCTAGAAAGAAGTCATAGAGCTATTTTTTCTCAGTAAACCACTTTTTATGTATTGTAAAGTTCTTTATGATGTGGCTCACAATTTGTATTCTAAAGAAATATATTCCTCTAGGCTTTATTTTTATGTGATAAGAGGATTTCCAACCCATTCTTATTGGAAAAAAATATACATTTATACATATAGTGCCATAATTAGTTTGTTCTTTAGTCAAAATAAAAAAAAAAAAATCTTATCACCAAAGGGAAAATTTTTAAAAATACTATTAAGTTTTCAGCTATGATCAAAGTTAAAATAAATAAATGTGTCTCTGCAGGCATTAAACTATATCTTCAAACCGAATGCAAAATAAGAGCAACCTTAGGGATTTTTTTTTCAATGAAAAAGACCCCAGTAATAGGATAAAAATGGAAATGGATTTTATACATACTTCCCAAGGCTTATATTTGATAAGACTTTATAAGGAATTTAGTAGGATGAAATAAAATGGCAAGATCAAAGCACACACACCCCGAAAAGGATTTCCTGCTATGAAGCATGTAAATTGGGATGATGTGGCTAATGAAAAGTCTTATTTTTTAGATTCCTTAAATTGTGCCTAGAGCAAAAAAAAAAAAAAAAAAATTAAACATTTGATTTGATTAGTATGATCAAATAATTTAAGCCAGGCAAAACACTTATTTTAAGTCATTTTTTAAAAACTTCTTTAAATATCATGTCTTTTCCACAGAATTTATTGGAAGTGTGTAAATGTGCCACAAGTGTGTTAGAAACTGCAGTGCTATTTGTTCTGTGTGATTGCAGTCATCTCCACTCCATCCGTTGATGGTTGTGCTTCTGCAACATAGGCTTTTCAATTCTTCAAACACACCAAACATATTTCTTATATATGTGTTGTCCCTACTATCCCTACTAGTTTTCTTCCCCATTCCTTGCAAGATTGGCTGTATCTTTTTTTTTTTTTAGGTCTCAGCTTAAATATTACTTTTCTAGAAAATTCCTTTTATCATCCGAACTAAAGTTGGTCTCCCTCTCTTATTTCTCTATTTTTTCTAATTTGAGTATAGTTGGCATATAGTGTTACTTTAGTATCAGGTGGACAACATAGAGATGCAAGTTTTCTACAGGCTATGCTATGCTCATCACAAGTACAGCTACCATCTGTCACCATATAACCCTCTATTATTTCTATCTTAGTGACAGGTTTGTTTCTTTTTACAACTTTTTACAGTTTGTGATTCATTTACTTTTGATTGATTACTTGCTTATTTGTTCTTGTCTCTCTTCTTACCTATACTATAGCCTTTTATGAAGAAAAGCAAAATGTCTTTTCATCAATGATTTCATGTTAGTGTATAGGACAATGCCTGTCACATTAGCACCCAATATTTGTTGACTGACATGAATAAATAAATGAGTCACAATATTAAGTGAGTTTAATATATTTTAATCTGTTTATCATTAATTTTAAGAAAATTTATAATTTCACTTTAATAATGTGAGAATATTAGTCATGAAAATCTCATGATTCAAGTGAGACAGATTTTCATTGCAATAGAGTCTAAAGATTAGTATTAGTGATAATTTACCCAAATAACCTAAAGAATTTTCAGATATAGCAAAAGAAATTTTCAGGAGAATAACCAGAGCACCCATGAAGTTGGTAGAGAGATTTGAGACTATTCATTCATTACAACCTCTTACTTCCACCCTAATCTCTTCCTTGTTGATTCTACAAGTTTCCTTCACAATTCATGAAGATAATACTTCTGGTTCAGGAGGTATTTCAATTCTTGACAGGTAACAGATAATAAATAAGTAGGCCAAAGATTATATAGCATGGAGTTGGTGATAAGTGTTATATACAATTAAAAGGGAGCACAACATATTGGTAGGTGGTTAGGGAAGGTCTCTCTGAGAAGATGACATTTAAGCATAGACCAGAAGGAGTGGAAGAACATGACAGGCACAAGAGAGAGCAAACAAGTGCAAGGCCAGAAAGTATGAATAGATTTTTGTGTGCTCAGGAAGAAATGGTGTTATGGATTGAATTGTGGTCTTCCCCCGCCCCGCCCACACACACACAAAACAAAAAAAAACATTGAAGTCCTGAGCACCTGTAGGCTCATTATAAATGTAATTAGTTAAGTCAAGACAGAGACATCCTATAGTAAGATGGATCCTTAATCAATATGAGCAGTATCTTTATAAAAAGAGAGAAGGTGATGTGAAAACAGACACACAGGAGAAGAAACCTATGTGAAGATGAAGACAGAGACTGGAGTTATGCGGCCACAAGCCAAAGAAACATCTGAAGCTACCAGAAACTAAGAAGAGAAAAAGGAAGTTCTTTCCTGAAAGGTTTCAGAGGGAGCATAACCCTGCTCACTCTCTGATTTCAGACTTCTAGCTTCCAAATCTATGGAATAATAAATTTATGTCATTTTAATCCATTCCATTTGTAGTACTTTGTTACTGTAGCCCTTATGAAATTAAGTCAAGCAGGTGGGTCAACATACATGCACAGGAAATGATTTGGAAATGTTGTTTATAATTTTACAGGTGGCTTAAATTCAGGTTGACAATGACTTATATTACCAAGAACATATTATTTTGTTTGTAAATTGCTAAAGGTGGTGACAAAGAAGAATTCAGATATCCGTGCTAACATAAATCAAAGATAGAGGTAATATTACTTTTTTTTTTCCCCTCTGAGTGTTGAGGGCAAAAGAAATTAATACAAAGCAAGCATGTGAGAAGAGCTAACATATAGAGAGAACATACTAGGATTCCTATTTTAGGTGAAAGTTTCATTTCTAGAACATATGATTTAGTCTTCTCCCTAACTGCTGTGCTCAGGGAAAATTACATAAAAAAAAAGAGAGAAGTGTTTATATCTTATATTCAGTTAAAGGAGATTGGAATAAAGTGGAGGAATAAGGAAGTAGTACCTTTTACTGCTGGAACATTTTTATTTGAAATTTGAACTCATCCACTAATAAAAGTTCACTTTAGCCTAGTTTCTTAAAACAAACTATAGTTTACCCATATTAGAGTTCACCAGAGAAAGAGTCCAATGTATAGATTTATTGAAAGGAATTGGCTCAAGCAATTATGTTGGCTGAGAAATCCCAAGGTCTGTAGTCAATAAGCCACAGACTCTGGAGAGTCAATGTGAGTCAGAAGGCCTAAGAATCAGGAGAGCTGATGTGTTGTTCTAGTGGCAAGCAGGCAGGCTCATGGCCCAAGAGGAGCCAATGTTTAGCTGGAGTCTGAAGACCAGAAAGTAGTAGTGTCCTGGCTCAAGCAAAAGGCAAGAAGAGTTTCCTCTTGCTCAGTGTTTTTCTCTTTACAAAACCTCACTTGATTGGGTGAGGCCCACCAGCAGTACGGATAGAAATCTGGTCTACTCAGTCTACTAATTCAATTTTAATCTCATCCAGAAACACTCTTACAGACACACCCAGAATAATGTTTCACCATTTAGACACCCATGGCCCAATCAAACTGATACATAAAATTAATAAAATTAACCATCATACTATCTTTGTTTTTATTCTTTTTAAAAAATATTTTATTTATTTATTTTTATTTGAGAGAGAGAGAGATTGAGTGAGCCTGTGAGAGAGTGAGAGAGCATGAACAGGGAGAGGGTAAAGGAAGAAGCAAACTCTGCATTGACTAGGGAGCCCCCATGCCGGCTTGATCCCAGGACCCCAGGATCATGACCTGAGCCAAAAGCAGATGCCTAATGCACTGAGCCACCCAGAAGCCCCTCTTTGTTTTTATTCTTTAAGAAAAGTATTTCATTATTGTTTTTCTATTCTCAACTTCTTAATCAACCCATTTTGGTCGATTTATTTGCTAAGATTATACTGAAATGATGTCTATAATAATAAGCATTGAATTCCTAAAATAAATTCTTAGGCATTTTTCTGTTCTCTTAGTTGACATCTCTGGAGTATCTGATTTTGAGATCATTCTTTTCTCTATAACATATTGCCTTTCCTTGGCTTCTGTGGATCCTTATTTCTATGGCTCTTCTTTAATATCTCTAACTTCTCTCCTTTACTGAATCTTCTTTCCTGGTTTCTCTTCTTCTCTCCAAATTTTAAAATCTCTCTATTTTCAAGTATTGTTCCTTGTCCCACTTCTTTTGCATTGTAAAATTTCCATGAATTACCTATTTCATATCTATGGCTTCCAATGCCCTGTGACTCAAGTCGTTTCTCTCATTTAGGGCAACTCAACTTTCTGTTGAGTCCTAGATCTACCTTAAACACAACATATATACACTTAAACACAACACATATAAAAGTAAACTAAAATACTGGGACAGAGTTTGAGAGGAAGATGTTTATGAGCCCTGTAGGTATCAGCAATTTGGGGGTAAAGGAAGCATGAATGACAGAAGAAGCTGAGCTGCAAGGGCAAGTACACCTGGACATCAATCAGTTGTTGGACTCAGGTGCCCTCCAAGAGGATGTGACTTTGGGCACATGGTTCTCTTTAGTCTGGGGCATTCTCTCAAGTGAATTTTGATTATAATCTGTCAGTCAGCAACTTTTTTAACCACTGGGTAAATGAGTTCTTCTCTCTTGAAAGGGATGAAAGTCATTTGGACAACCCAGTGCACAAATTAGTCTCTCTAATGTAATCCCTACCTCAGTAAATGGAACTATCATGATACCAAGAAGTAAAAACAAGAACACTTCCCTCACCCTGCACCATTTCTTCTCTTTCCAATTGGAAACAAAACTGCTTCAACTTTACTTTCCAGAATTTACTTGGGAAAATTTTTACCATATAATCCTCTGTATGATGTCTCTCATTGAGAATCCTCTTGCTAAGGCCTTATCAAGATCTTGGTTATATCACGTTTGGATAATTTGATTTTCTAATTGGTCGATCCTCCATGTTGTTACTAACAATCATTGAAACATACAAAAAAAAGAATTTATCTTTTGATAATACAGTGGATAATTGTGTCCCAATTCACTATAAATTACAGATACTTGTTTTCATGTCTACTTAAAAAATCCCACAATATTTACATTGTATTTGAAGAAAACATCCAGTAATAAGCAGGTTTAATGATTGACATCTGTTAATTTTCCTGGTTAACTTGTGTTCATGTTTCTTAAGAAAACAATAAAAGAAACCACAGATATTAAACAATTGAGCATTTTACCTTAATAAAATACAGACAGTAACTTCACACGAGGAGTTTCCTATAACAATTGACTACAATCACTACAGTATGTCACAGGCCTGCCTGGATGAAGGTATGTATTTGATAGGTTGACTAGAAACTAACTTATCTGAAAGAACTAAGAGCCTTCTGGAGGAAAAAAGGAGGAAAAGAGTCCCTAATAAATGATTGGTCAAAAATAATGGTTTGGTGACAATATGTATGATTCAAAATGGGAAGGGAGATATGGAAGGAAGAGAAGTAGAAAAAAGATGGGAGGGGGTATTTTTGTAACTAACTAAATCAATCCACTTTTCTACAGAATTATAACTGAGTTCGAGGGAGGGAGATCAAATAAAATAAAAAATACCATTTGTACAGAATTGTGTATCCCTGTGAACAGAATTTTATCTAACTCGTTTAAATACAAATACATCACTGTTTTCAATGACACAAATACAGAGATTAGGTATAGATTTGCATAGTTTAAAGAATTATTGGGAAAGGGGCACCTGGGTGGCTCAGTGGGTTAAAGCCTCCACTTTGATCAGGGTCCTGGGATAGAGCCCTGCATGGGGCTC
Organism: Lutra lutra; assembly: GCF_902655055.1. Classification (NCBI taxonomy): domain Eukaryota; kingdom Metazoa; phylum Chordata; class Mammalia; order Carnivora; family Mustelidae; genus Lutra; species Lutra lutra. Next base: position 124,328,697 of record NC_062279.1, on the reverse strand, counting down.
TCTGCTCAGCAGGGAGCCTGCTTCCTCCTCTCTCTCTCTACCTGCCTCTCTGCCTACTTGTGATCTCTGTCAAATAAATAAATAAAATCTTAAAAAAAAAAAAAAAGAACTACTGGGAGAGCTAAGGGAACAGACTCTAAGATCCATGGTGACTCCAAAAATCACACCATTAAAATTGAGTTGCCAGGAGAGTGGCTTGCTCTGCCACAATCTGGAAGCTTCCAAGGCAACTTCAGCCCTGATAATCATGACACTTCTGCCATCATCCATGCGAAGAAATGTGGGCTCTTGTGTTCTGTCTCTCTCCCAATTCATTCATTTATTTACTTATTTTTCTCCCAGTTTCATTTATTTCCAAATCAGTGTCTCCCAGGACTTACCCAGGCAAGTCACATCCAAAACTGTGTCTGCAGAGCTTTCTGAGAAATGACGCTTTAGCTTTCTCATCTCTTAAATTCTGAAGGCACCTTAGAAAGAAGTTAGTGTGTGGTGAGTCTCCTCAACATATCTGTTACAGTATTTTTTTTCTCATACAAAAATATGTGTGTGTGTGTGTGTGTGTGTGGTGTGTGAGATACTGGGAATACAAAAGAGGTGTATGTGTGATTCTGGGAACACAAAAGAGCATGGCTTTTGATCCAATGTGACTGAAACAGCACAAAGTCATATTAAAGAGACTCCCATGCTTCAGTGGAAAGCAACATGCAAGTTTGAAGGAATGAATAACCAGCAGCGCCCACACTAGGAGGCTATTGCCTTCATGTCCTCAAAAGCACAGAAATACCATCAAATTTCAAAAGAGACTGAGGCAATGCCAGTTGTGAGAGTGTTTTGTTTTCTGATGTTGGTAGCAGGGGCAGAGGTGAGGTGCATTTATGTCATTCCCTCTGGCAGATAACTCATTCATTAACATAGGCTAAAATGATTTGCTTTTGAACACATATAAGACAGCAAGTGGAGATCCCCATAATAAAGAAAAAATAAGGGAAATTAGAGACCTATGGACTACTCTGATAAGGTTAATAATAAAGAAAACACTAATTCTCAAAAGTTTTTACATGGGTTGGTGGTACAAATTATTCGAATTGGTCAGTGCTTTGTGGCCAACAACATATATATAAAGCAATGGCTACAGAAATATTGAAAAAAATTTAAAACCAAATCAGAGTCATTTGACTAGTTAAGGTACTGGTTATTTCAAATAACTGCTGGAATCTCATATCAAAAGGTAATTAAGGAGAAGGAAAGAAAGAAGGAAGGAAGGGAAGGAAGGTAGGATAAAAAGGTTACTCAACAAATGGTGCTGGGAAAATTGGACAGCCACATGCAGAAAAATGAAATTGGACCATTTCCTTACATCACACATGAAAATAGACTCAAAATGGATGAAGGGCCTAAATGTGAGAAAGGAATCCATCAAAATCCTTGAAGAGAACACAGGCAGCAACCTCTTTGACCTCAGCCGCAGCAACTTCTTCCTAGGAACATTGCCAAAGGCAACAGAAGCAAGGGCAAAAATGAACTATTGGGATTTCATCAAGATCAAAAGCTTTTGCACAGCAAAGGAAACAGTTAACGAAACCAAAAGACAACTGACAGAATGGGAGAAGATATTTGCAAATGACATATCAGATAAAGGGATAGTATCCAAAATCTATAAAGAGCTTATCAAACTCAACACCCAAAGAACAAATAATCCAATCAAGAAATGGGCAGAGGACATGAACAGACATTTCTGCAAAGAAGACATCCAGATGGCCAACAGACACATGAAAAATGCTCTACATCACTCGGCATCAGGGAAATACAAATCAAAACCACAATGAGATACCACCTCACACCTCACACCTCACACACAGAATGGCTAAAATTAACAAGTCAGGAAATGACAGATGCTGGCGAGGATGTGGAGAAAGGGGAACCCTCCTACACTGTTGGTGAGAATGCAAGCTGGTGCAACCACTCTAGAGAACAGTGTGAAGGTTCCTCAAAAAACTGAAAATAGAGCTACCCTATGATCCAGCAATTGCACTACTGGGTATATACCCTAAAGATACAAACGTAGTGATCCGAAGGGGCACGTGCACCCGAATGTTTATAGTACCAATGTCCACAATAGCCAAACTATGGAAAGAACCTAGATGTCCATCAACAGATGAATGGATAAAGAAGAGGTGGTATATATATATACAATGGAATACTATGCAGCCATCAAAAGAAATGAAATCTTGCCATTTGCGACAACGTGGATGGAACTTATTATGCTTAGCGAAATAAGTCAATCAGAGAAAGACAACTATCATGTGATCTCCCGGATATGAGGAAGTGGAGATACAACATGGGGGGTTTGGGGGTAGGAAAAGAAAAAATGAAAGAAGATGGGATCAGGAGGGAGACAAACCATAAAAGACCCAATCTCAATAAACAAACTGAGGGTTGCTGGGGGGAGGAGGGGAGGGAGAGGGTGGTGAGAATATAGACATTGGGGAGGGTATGTGCTATGGTGAGTGTTGTGAAATGTGTTTTAAACCTGGCAATTCACAGACCTGTAAGCCTGGGGATAAAAATACATTATGTATTTATTAAAAAAATTAAAAATTAATAAAAGCAATAAAATTAAAAAAAAAAGGTTACAGAATCTCAGAAAAAGAAAAGTCACACAGTTGTTAAGTACCTAATAATTCCAGCAGGTAAAGATATAGTCAGTAAAACACTAAGAAAATATATAGTACATGGAATGGAAATAGTTCCATCCTCAAACAGTACAGTAAGGTGATGTATTGATGGCACATAACATATGCTGAAGGGATTTATGTAAAAAACTTCTATACCGAAGATGATGAGTGAACAGATTTCCCTAGGAAATGTCTTGCCTTGCAAGATTTGTAAATCATGGTTAAATTCAATAAAATATTTTCTGCTGTGAAAGCCAATGGAAATAAATAATGACTGAAACATATTTAAAATGTGGCCTTCATATTTGGAAATAAAAATATCTGTCAGCATCTGTACAGATAGTACTGCATCAGTGATTGGCTTTATGGAGGATTTCACTTCTCTTGCAAAAACAAAACAAAACAAAAAGAGTCCTCACATCACATTTTTCACAGAGAGGTGCTAGTATCAAAATTCTCAGAAATGAAATGAAATATTTCTTGATGATGTTACAAAATGTTTTTTTAAACAAAGACAAGTTCACTCAAGAGCATTTAAAGAAGTATATGAAAACCTAGACCAAGAACATATAAATCTTGTGCAAAGCACAGAAATTTGATGGCTTAGCCAAAAAAGCATTCTCAATAAGGTGTTTGAGTTGAAAGGTGAATTGGAGAAATCATTTTCAGAAAAGTAATGTCAGGCTTTGCAGAATATTCAGAAACAAGCTTACTATCAGGTATTTTTCATCACATGAACCTATGAAACAAGAATCCAGTGTCCTGTGGAGTATGTTCTGCCATTGAGTGACTACAGCCTTGGCTTTAAAGGAAAATTTAATCTTTGGGCAAATCATGTTGCAAAGGAAATGTTGAAGTGTTTCCTGTTTTTTGGTCTTCATGGGGAAAGAGAATATCAGACCATTCTAAGTCTTATTGAAAACCGCCTGAGGGACTCCTGGGTGGCTCAGCTGGTTAAATGCCTGCCTTCAACTCAGGTCACGATCTCAGGGTCCTGAGATAGAGTCCAACATCGGGCTCCTTGCTCAGCAGGGAGCCTGCTTCTCCCTCTGCCTACCACTCCCCCTGCTTGTGCACTCGCTCTCTCTCTTTCTCTATCATATAAATCAATAAAATTAAAAAAGAAAACCACCTGAAAAATCTGCATATCAAAGTTGAAGATAATCACACCCCACTTTCACTACAAGTGAATGAAAGGGTTAGGGACCATTTATCTAAATTTTCTGTTCAGCAGAGAAGTTGACTTTAGCAAAGAGGAGGAACTTTGAGAGCTAAAGACTGTTCAGCAATCAAGATTCATTGATCCATCCTGGACAAAGTCTGGATTTCTATTCCACCATTACTATGAAACCAATAAACATTTTGCTGCAGTTTACATATTTTGTATAGATAGACAAGCTTTTTTGTATACTAAGAATCATGAGCAAAAACAGAAATCATCTCATTTAAGTTGAAAATGAAATATGTATGTGTTTAGCTCAGATTTGGCCTCAATTGAGTGTAGAGAAAAAGGAAGCACAGGTTTCATATTACTAAGTTATATTTCATTTTTATTTTTGGTTTAGAAAATACTTAAAATGTATACATACACCTATGAAAGACTGAATATGTATATGATAATTTTGTACTGCTAAATCTCTCTTTGAGCCTGAATATATCTCTTAGTATGAAAATATTATTTTGAATGCCTTGTGTCAAATTTGTCATAAACTATATATTTTAATTCAAATTTATTTGGTTTTAGTTTTGCTTTTTAACATAATCAAAATATATTATAAATAAAATTTATTCAAATCAATTTATAATTTTTAGTTAAATTTATCTTCCTGAGTCTTTTGAAAAAATTAAATCCCATTATGACTTAAGATAGCCATTTAACCAAAATGTGTTGTTTGCCTTATGCATTTATAAAATTTATGACAAGGAAAGAAAGCAGTTAATTAAAAAAATTAATTAACTATAAGGGCCTGGGTGAAGGCTCTTAAAAAATTGGCTAAAAACTCATTTTGTAAATATAATAAAATACTCTAGCAGATAACACATGCCATGTAATACAAGGATCTTGTAGAGTAGAAACTTATGACAATTAGGCCTATTTGGGTAAGAAAATATATTTAAAACAGTAAATTCATTTAAAAAACAAAAAGAAAGAAAAAAACTGGAAGGTTTTTTTTTTTTTACCATAATTTCTGATCTTTATTGGAGTGATGTCCATGGTGGGAATGGAGAATCATACAAATAATAGGCCAATAAATTGGCCAAAATAAACAGATCCACAGAAAAATAATTCTCTTAGTAATTATGATCATATTATAATCTCTATAATTAATTGATCACACTAAAGTATATAAGCATTATAATTTTATGAAGGCACTAAAAATATTTAAATGGCTCCTTCAAGGTAAAAATATTAAAGGTTGACATCCAATATCTAACACTTATTTTAAGCTTTAGTCATCTTTGATTTTTTTTTTAAATTGAAGATATTATGAACAAACTGGAAGGGCAAAGCTTGTGAATAGATGATCGATATGGATAAATAATATTACAGTAGGGTTATTTTTTAATGTTGCATAGTATACATCCTTTGCTATAAGAAATGGATTTTAAATAACCTTACAAGAATTGCTAACATTTCATTAGTTTGTAATTTTTGAATGAGAAATGGATAGATAATCTGTTGTAACAAAGATGAAAAGTCTCTAGAATTTCTTGTGTTAAAAATACACAAACAGGGGGGCGCCTGGGTGGCTCAGTGGGTTAAAGCCTCTGCCTTCGGCTCAGGTCATGATCCCAGGATCCTGGGATCAAGCCCCGCATCGGGCTCCGTTCAGCAAGGAGCCTGCTTCTCCCTCTCCCTCTGCCTGCCTCTCTGTCTACTTGTGATCTGTCTGTCAAATAAATAAATACAATCTTAAAAAAAAAATACACAAACAGGGGCATGTGGATGGTATCTGCCTTCAGTTCAGGTCACAATCCTGAGGTCCTAGAATCAAGACTCATGTTGGGCTCTGCACTTGGCTGGGAGTCTGCTTGTCCCTCTCCCTCTGCCTGTCCCTCTCCCTCTGCCTGTCCCTCTGCCCCCTGCTTGAGCTCTCTCTCACTCTCTCTCTCTAATAAATAAATATATAAATATACACAAATCAATGCTTCAAAGTGTGAAATTCACCCCAAAATAAATAAAACCACTTATGTTATTTTTGACCCATGAAATTAGAGGAAGAAATGCCAGTAGACACAGAAATCATGTTTGAAAGAAAAACATTGCCTAAGATCTCACAAGGATTAAAAATAAAAACAAAAATAAAAAAGTCCAGACAGGAAAGGGAGTGGGTTGTCTGAAATGGCACAGCTGTTTGCAGAGAAGTTGCAAGTTTTTCATTATCACATACTCTTCAACAGCCAAAATGTGCATCTTGACATAAAAATCACACAACCCTCTAAATACAGGATGGGAAGCAATTTCTCACTCCAAAACTGTGCCTTTGAAAAGCTACCTATAAAACAATTTGAGTTCTGGAAAGAGGGAATGTGTACTTAATGTTGACTCAGGCTCTGCTTTATTTTGCCAAGGTCAGACTTTTTCTTTAAAAGGCATTAAGAAAAGAAAAGGAAAAAAAAAAAAAAAAGCATTAAACATCAATGGAGGGGCCATGAAGCTTGATAATTTGTATCTTTGAAGTACATGAAAGAGAATCCTTATGCATAAATTAATACCAATTCTATTAAAATATGTATAGAGCCCTTACATAGTACATAATTTTAGAAATTGTTTTAGAACCTATTTTATTTCTTTGTCTGGTAATGAATTCCTTGGAAGTACTACACCCAGAATCTATTCCTCAGTAAGGCAAGCTTTAGACATACATACCTACCACCGTCCCATTCTCATGGTTACAGGTGACTACAAAAATCACATTTGCTGCTATTGTAGGCTTAAAATACAAAGGGGTAGATAAAATTTCCTCAGCCATGTAATTAATGAAAACTTCCTCAAGTTGAAATTACACTCTCCTTCCAATCTAAATGTTTTTACTTATTCAGTTGATGTAAGTATCAACCACTAAAAGTTTACCTCAGTGTGTGCTGGTTATGTGGATAGCAGAGGCTGGAGACAAACGGGAGTGGAAAAGCGAGAAATTTTTAAGGGAAAAGATGAAGGAAAGGGAAAAAATAAAAAATGGAGGGGAATATTTGTCTCCAACATAACAAACGTCAACTAACACAAGACTCTTTCCTTTAGGATTACTAAAAACTACGCTTCACTTTTATTTTAGATGCTGTTTATTATTTGCATCCTGGTAACATGGTAATCCTCAAACTTCAAGAAGTATTATTAAAAATGCTGAATGTGTCTGGAATTAGTAAGTAAAACCAAATGCTATAAATGTGTAGCTCATTATCATATAATTTGGGGAATAGTGAAGATCAAACCTGATGACATGTATCCACATACCATTAAAATCTGTTATGATTAGCTTAACTATTGCCAGTTTAAATATCATTTCATGCCTGTGGGACTATAGAGATGACCATAACACATAAATACACTATATTCATTTTAATGCCCTAATTAGAATAATGAAAACAACCCAAACTCAGTAGATTTACATTGGGGAATAGGAGAGGACATTAAAAACTCTCAAGCAGGGACGCCTGGGTGGCTCAGTTGGTTAAGCAGCTGCCTTCGGCTCAGGTCCTGATCCCAGCGTTCTGGGGTCGAGTTCCGCATCGGGCTCCTTGCTCAGCAGGGAGCCTGCTTCTCCCTCTGCCTCTGCCTGACATTCTGTCTGCCTGTGCTCGCTCTCTCTCCCTCTCTCTCTGACAAATAAATAAAATCTAAAAAAAAAAAAAAACTCTCAAGCAATAACAACGCATTTTTTTTTTTTTAAGATCCCATTTATCTATTTGGGAGAGGGAGAGTGAGAGAGAGAGCATGAGAGGTGAGAAGGTCAGAAGGAAAAAATGATACTTAAACTGGCAATAGTTAAGGTCAGAAAGCAGACTCCCCAGGGAGCTGGGACCCTGTTGTGGGACTTGATCCTGGGACTCCAGGATCATGACCTGAGCCATCCAGGCACCTGAATCTTATTTTTTAATTCTTTTATTGAGATACAATTTATGTGCCATAATGTTCACCCACTTAGCTGAACAACTCAATGGTTTTTAGTATATTTACAGAGCTTCACACCATAACCATAATCTAATATAAAACATGTTATTTACAACACAAAGAAATCTCATACCCATTTAGCTGTTGCCCCATTCCTAACCCCTGGCAAGGACTAATATACTTTCTGTCTTTACAGATTTGTCTATTCTGAACATTTCTCATAAATAGGATCATATAATAGGAAGTCTTTTGTCACTCTTTTCACTTTATTAGAGTTTTAGGAGGTTTATCCATGCCATGGAATGTATCTGCGCTACATTCCTTATTATGACTAAATAATATCCTGGGTTATCTATTTATTTGGATTAGTTTCACTTTCAGCTATAATGCATAATGCTGAATAACAGTGTACCTTGAAGAATGAAACAAAAAGGGTGTCTGGGTGACTCTGTAGGTTAAGTGTCTGACTCTTGATTTCTGCTCACGACATGATCTCAGGGTCCTGGGATGGAGACCTTCATAGGGCTCCTTGCCCAGTGGGGAGTCTGCTTGAGGATTTTCTCTCTCTCCGTCTCCCTCAGGCCCTCCTCCTGCTCACATTTTTTTTCTCTCTCTCTCTAAAATAAATAAATAAATATTTAAAAAAGAATGAAACAGTAATACTAATAAACAGCCATATGCTGATCATCCTAGAGCAGAAACTTGTTTCCCAATAACATTGTTACAAAGTTACAAATCAAGTCTATATTAAGATATAGTTTATCTTTGACTTGATATGATCTATGTAGTTTTTCATTTTACAAGGTATATGGGACATAATGTCTTTTGTCAAATTCTTAACTTTTTATCAATTATTTGGTGTTATACTGGGCTTCTGAGAATTTATTTTTTTAGATTATAATATAATATTATATTAGAATATAATATTTTTCTGAATCCTAGGTTCCATTGATGTGTTAAAGAATATTTTTCAAAAGTGAAAAACATTAATCTCATACAAATATAAAAGCTGCCTGCATCAAAATTGTACTTAACTCATGAATGAGGAAAAATAAAATAGTAAAAGTCGTTCCAAGGGCATTTTAGAAACAATTTATAGGAAGTAGAAGAAGAGTGTTAGAATTGAGATTCTGTCAGATACTAAACTAAGGACAATAAGATCATTACCTTTGGAATTGTTGTTTTATTTTTTTCCTCAACAAAAATCTTCAGGTTAACATAACAACTGTATGTTATCTTGATTCTAATCAACATGTAAATAAAAAGTCAAACAGGAGTAAATTTTCCTAGAGAATAAAATAATCCATGAAAATACCCTCGTATTGGGGCACCTGGGTGGCTCAGTGGGTTAAGCCGCTGCCTTCGGCTCAGGTCATGATCCCAGGTCCTGGGTTCGAGCCCCACATCGGGCTTTCTGCTCAGCAGGGAGCCTGCTTCCTCCTCTCTCTCTGCCTGCCTCTCTGCTTACTTGTGATTTCTCTCTGTCAAATAAATAAATAAAATCTTTAAAAAAAAAAAAGAAAATATCCTCGTATGACATTGAAGAAGCATCCTAACATTTTTTCTCCCCTTAACTATTTTCTGACTTTTGAAAAATTTTTCTTAATAATGCCTTGGTGCAGGAAGAAGATAGATGTAACTCATGTTAAGAGCTTTATTATTATTGAAAATAACTTGAGCATCTAGGTGGCTCCTTAATCAAGTGTTCAACTCTTGATTTTGGCTGAGGTCATGATCTCAGGGACCTAGGATCAATCCCAGCATCAGGCTCCTTGCTCAGTGAGGAATCTGCTTCTCTTTCTTCCTCTGTGGCTTCCCTTGTTTATGCTCTTTTGTTCTCTCCCTCAAATAAATAAATAAATAATATATATATATATATATTTTTTTTTTTTTTTTTCATTTTTGTGTTGTATTTCTATGTGTTTTGGTACTCATTGAAAGAATAATATCATATTACCTTGAGGAAAGCACAACTGTTTTGCTAAGTTTCCATGACTTTACTTATTTTCCAACTTTACTCAGAAGTGTTCCTTTTAACAATCAAATTTAGTTAATATAATCAAAGGTTTGTCTTATCTATAGCTAAGCACCAAATCTTAGCATAAAAAGAAACACGTGAAACTCTTTAATAAAGTGGACCATGCCATGTGAAAACCTCTCTCTATATTTTAATTGATCTCTGTATTATCCAGGACATTATTAAAGGTCTATCATATCACGTCAAATTAGCAAGAGAATGAGACAAAAATTAGTAATAACCTGTGAAAGGAAAATGACAAGTATTTATTAAAGCAAGGTATTAGATGTGGTTACTTGTATACTCCTGCCCTGAAGAATGATATAAAAAAATTATAGGAAGTTTTGAGATGCACACCTAAAATGTTATTGATTTGGAAGTAAACCTAATAAATCATAATTTGTAAGTCATATAGAGTCACATAAAATCACATGGCATGTGCAACGAGCATCTATATGGAGGCAATCCTCTCCACACAGGCTATATATACTCTAGGACTAATAGAAGGTCTAAATACTGGCCCTGATCCTTCTCCACTTATCCTCAAATTAACAACAATATGAGCAATAACAGGGATACCCATTGATTTACCTGCTTTTCTTTTCTTAAATTGACAGACACACCCAACTATTTCAGCAGAGGAAGTAAACTTGCTCACACTCCTTACACTCCTCAGCCAGTATGACAATGAGTTATGGGACTTCATTAATTTGTCTACAGTCCCTTTATAAATAAATCTGAACAAAAAAACAAATTCTTCCATGAAAAGAACTATAAAACAAAGTCTTGAAACAAAATGTGTGACCTACTCTTTGCCAGCCAGACAAGTAGACAATCCCCAATTAGTCCCCAAGGAAATAAGACATTATTTATATATGGGGCTGCTGAAATAGTATTAAGAATAGAGGTAGGAATCTATGCTTAAACTTCTATGTTTTTTTCATGAAAAATCGTATATTTAACATGGAGACTGTGTCAGAGAATTAAACAGAAGCTATAATTTTATTACTTTGCTTTTTCCCCTTTTACAGTGGTTTTAGGGAATTATAATTTCCTCAATTCCTTTTTTTCCCAAAAAGTAATAGATTTATATTAAAAATGAAAAAAAAAGGTGTGAAAGGTTATATTTTTCTCCCTTTGGTGCCACCATTTTGTTGCTACTGAGGGACTATAGAAGAGGTGGCTACTACTGTTTCATTAAACAGGGTCTCTATGAAGTTCAGCTGCAGAACATGTGTTCTGCTTTTCTTTTGAAAATGTGCTCCATTAAAACCACATTCTTTTGCCAGTCCAAATTCGTGAAAGTCTACATGTCTCTGCTCGAATTATCCAAATTCTGACTCTGAGGCAAAGGATATAAGTGAAAATGATGATGCCACACAATACAACGTTGAGAGATGCCAGTTGCCTATGGCTGACTGAGAGTCAGCAACTGTGCTGGCTGAGGGAAGAGGCAAACAGATGACAATGGCCAGAACACAGCTGTGTGGAGTCAGCACTCCTAGGCGGGTGCCTGGTAGAGTCTGAAGGAGTCTTTAGATATTTTTACTGGCCTCAAACCTGGAAATGGCATCTTGTGTCCTTCAGTTGAATCAGGGATTGAGATCTGATTAAGGATTATTAAGATAAACCATGACATAGTAAAAATAGGCTAATACAATTATAATATAATAATAATAATAATATAATAAAATCACTTGTCCCAATTCTACTTAATCTTTCTAATTCCCCAGAATGAATGGGAAGAGAAGAAATTCTCATGTCTAATCATTTGTAATTTAGAACAAATCATAACTTCTTGAAAATAGAGGTCCTAAGTTACTGGAAACTCACAGAAGACACAATGAGACAGCATCTGGACTATTTCCTCAAAGAGAGATTACACAGGTAAAATAAATCTGAATACTCTTTGCAAAGTTTATAACTTTGTCTATAACATGTTTGGTTGATAGTATGTGGAGGCAGTGTTGGAAGATGGGCAGGAAATGAGAGAGAAAAGAGAGATTGCTGTCAGATTGCAAGCTTTTTGCTTTCCTGAAAAATTTGCAATTATTTCTGGGAAGTCAGAAAAATTTTGGAAAGGGGAAATGACATGATCTAAACTATAGTTCAGGATCCTAACTGTTGAGCAAAGACAAATAAAGTACTAGCAGTATTTCACTCAAATGGGGCACTCATTTTTGCAAGCAGCACAGTAAATGTCTAAGGCAGCCCAGCTTGATAAACCTGACCATGACTGAAAGTAAGGAAAACATCAAAAAGTTACATATAGATCCCATCTGAAGAGAAGATTAAATTTTCAAAGGAAAACAAAAGGTTCTAAAAGCTCTGTTCTAAGGAATGATTTTAGAATTGGCCGCCTCACAACGTCCAGGAGATCAGTTAATGCAACTCCCCCAAGAGAGCTCAGAATGGACAATCTCTGAGGAGATTTGGAAATTTCACCCTTCAGAGGGAACCAGGTAGATGAGACTGTCTCCCTGTAGATGTGGACATCAGTGATAGCAAATTCGCAAAGTCACCTAGGCGGTGTATTTTCACATTGTGCAAGCTTAACAACTAGTAAAAATACAAAGTTTAAAGATAATGCTTCTTCAAAGCCACATGTAATTGTTAAACATTTATGTAAGTGGGGAACGGAGTAGGCCACCTGGATATTTTACAAGGTGAAAAAATACTTTCCTCAAAATGACAGTTTTTGCTTCCACTTCCCTGGTGTGAGAGTTCACTAATTATTTGCTGCTGTAAGTGAGTTTCATGGTATTAAGGAACTGTCTGAACTTAAATGATTATTGTTCATGTTAGGACTTTTCAAGATCATCTCTGAAGTGTTTGTAATTTCAAACACATTTATTAGGCCACTGTAAAACATTAAATTTATTCATGAGACTATACATATCAGCTCAGTAATCTTTAATCCTAGATAAAAAAGCCAAAAAAGCATATAAAAGAAGTTCATCTTAGAAGTGGATAATGACTTGAAAAGAAGTAATTTCAAAGATGTTCAAGAAAACTAACATCTACAAAAAGTCAGAAATACTAACTAAAACAGAGTCACAACACTTCTAAATGTAAAATGTTTAAATCAAGGCTGATCTTTGAAAGAGATGGCACAATTTGAAAAAATTAGTAAACAAGCCACAAAGTAGATTTCTACAGTTATTAAAAGTGCTCTAAATTCCAGCCATGAGAGTTAAAAACAGGATGGTAATAAATCGTGGAGGTTCAAATTGTCCCAGTGTAATTAACAGTTTTTGCTTTTACTGTCAAAGACATTCCAGCTTGGATAATAAATTATATGAGCACCCTAGTCATAATACATCCCTGAAAATTATCTTGATTACCCAGGAAATGAAATGTAGTTGAGAAAAAAGGCTTATCCAAATTCATTTTCACTAAAAGTGGAAATTTTAAAAATATACGTATTTTATCATAAGCTGACCAAAATCCTCAACAAATACATGTAATCATAATTTGGCATTTCTTCTTTACAAATAAATGCACTTAATGTTATAAAATTAGTTTAAGAATCACTTAGCTGCTTCTTAAAAGTTTAATATGCTGAAATTAGCACATTTTTCATTAACTATATCTTGTCTCTGATGTTATAATTTTGTACCAGTTTTCTTGTGTGTGTTCCATGGATTTTCATTATTTTCCCCCCTCAATCTCATCCTATAAATTAAAAGATTAAAACAGAATGTTTTTAAAGTATTCAGCTAGATTTTTATTTCTTCAAGTAGTCTGTTAATCTATTTCTATAGATTATCAATAATTTTATAGTTATTTATATATTTGTACTTAGTAATATGTTTGTTTAATTTTTGACTACCATTTTTTTCCATTGTTGTCCGTCTTTCAAATCTTTCTTTCTTTTTTTTTTTAAAGTTCATTTTTTTTTTAAAGATTTTATTTATTTAGTTGACAGAGATCACAAGCAGGCAGAGAGGCAGGCAGAGAGAGAGGAGGAAGCAGGCTCCATGCTGAGCAGAGAGCCCGACGCGGGGCTCGATCCCAGGACCCTGGAATCATGACCTGAGCCGAAGGCAGAGGCTTAACCCACTGAGCCACCCAGGCGCCCCTAAAGTTCATTTTTAAGTAATCTCTCCACCCAGCATGGGGCTCAAATTTAAAGCCCTGAGATTAAGAGTCACATACCCTACCAACTGAGCCAGCCTGGTGCCCTCTGCCTTCTATTGTACTGAGAAAGTTTCCACATTTATGTCCTTCAGATAATTTTGAAGTAACAGATTTGATTTTTATAATCTCCTGAATACCATTTTAAACATAACCAGTGTAACCTAACAAATGTATATTACTTGTAGCATGTTTATTTCCAAAATTCCCTGTCCTCAGATTCATCTATTTACATGTTATAAAGTGTTGGGTTTTCTTACTTTTTTTAAAAATCAAACTCAATAATAACAATTTTGACATTAAACAGTAAGATTTACTAATATTTAATCATTTACGTTTTTTCTTGCATTTCTTTCATAACATTCTCGGATTTTACTTTCTCCTAAAAGAAATTATTTTAAAATCATATAATGTGTTTTTAAGCTTTAAAATCTTCCTGTACTCTAAAACGAGCTTTATTTTGCTTTCACCTTGAATGATATGTCCACTAAATATTAAACTTGAAGTTGACTATTATTTATCCTCAGTACTTCCAAGATACCATCATTGGCGATACAAAGTATGTTGTGTATTTTTTTGGGAGGGGGCTGGTTATAGTATACTTTATTGATGGTACATGATGGTACTATACTAAAGTATAGTATACTTTATTGATGATACATCAATATAGTATACTTTATTGATGGTACATACAAGGTAGGGATCCTCAAGCCCGTCCCCTTCTTCAGGGGTTTGGGATGAAAACAATGGAGGTTGGGAGATTCTCAGTGTTCTGGGGGATAAATTGGGACAAGGATTCTCCAGCAGCTGAGAGCCTCTCTCTTCTTCTTCCTCTGGCTAGGGCTAGTAGTCCAGGGGGCTCTTACACCTTGGAGGCCATGTGGACCATAAGGTCCACCACCCAGTTGTTGTAGCCAAATTCATTGTCATACCAGGAAATGAGCTTGACAAAGTGGTCATTGAGAGCAACACCAGCCCCCGCATCAAAGGTAGAAGAATGGGTGTTACTATTAAAGTCACAGGAGACAACCTGGTCCTCAGTGTACCCCAGAAAGCCTTTGAGGGGGTCCTCTGATGCCTGCTTCACCACCTTCTTGATGTCATCATATTTGGCAGCTTTCTCCAGGCAGCAGGTCAGATCCACAACAGACACATTGATGGTGGGGACAGAAGGCTGTGCCAGTGAGCTTCCCGTTCAGCTCAGGGATGATTTTGCCTACAGCCTTGGCAGCACCAGTGGAAGCAGGGATGATGTTCTGGGCAGCCCCTCGGCCATCATGCCACAGCTTCCCAGAGGGGCCATCCACAGTCTTCTGGGTGGCAGTGATAGCATGGTCGGTGGTCATGAGTCCCTCCATGATGCCAAAGTTGTCATGGATGACCTTGGCCAGAGGAGCCAAACAGTTGATGGTACAGGAGGCATTGTTGACAATCTTGAGGGAGTTGTCATACCTCTCATCGTTCACACCCATCACGACCATGGGGGCGTCAGCAGAAGGAGCAGAGATGATGACCCTCTTGGCCCCACCCTTCAAGTGACCTCCAGGCTTCTCCGTGGTGGTGAAGACCCCAGTGGATTCCACGACATACTCAGCACCAGCATTGCACCATTTGATGTTGGCGGGATCTTGTTCCTGGAAGATGGAGATGGACTTTCCATTGATGACAAGCTTCCCGTTCTCAGCCTTGACTGCCGTGGAATTTGCCATGGATAGAATCATACTGGAACATGTAGACCACGTAGTTGAGATCAATGAAAGGGTCATTGATGGCAACAATATCCACTTTGCCAGAGCTAAAGCAGCCCTGGTAACCAGGCGCCCAATACAGCCAAATCCGTTCACTCCAACTTTCACCTTCAGTCTTGGGCACACAGCTGGCACTGCACCTGAAGATGGAGCTGTTGAACGGGGAAGAGAAGAGAGCCTGTTGTGTATTTTTGATGATGAATTTTGCCATTTAATCTTTTAATCTTCATTATTTTTCAGTTTCACTCTGATGTGACCAGATAAAAGATTATATCATATATATAATCTTATATATATATATATATATATATATATATATATATATATATATTTTGTTTGTTTGTTTGTTTGTTTGTTTTGTTTTTATCCTGCTTGGAACTTGCTTTAAATTTTATATCTTGGGAAACTATCCATTCTGGAACCATCTTGGTTATTCTTCAAATGTTGACTATGTTATTTTTTTTTTCATTTGAATATCTTTTATATCTCTGGTGGGAATTCTGAAACAAGGTATGAAGTTGCATATATAAAAATTTATTTATGCTGGTTTAGAGGTAACTTTCATTATGTAGGTCACACAAGGCTAATACTATTTACAGACTTGTCCATTCAGTAAACAATTTTTATCAGAAAAAATTCTGGTTTCTTAATTTACTCTTTCACTTATTTACCATTCTTATTTACGACTGCTTATTTTTTGTTTTATACATATTATTTATGTTTGCTGAGTGTATGACTTTTTTTTGAGCAACCAAACACTAATTATATTAAATTCTCAGACTGATGATAACACTAAGTTCTTCTGTAGTAAATGTGTTTTGTGTTGTGTGATTTTTTTAAATATTTTATTTATTTATTTGTCCGCGAGAGAGAGAGAGCACAAGCAGGCAGAGAGGCAGGCAAAGGCAGAGAGAGAAGCAGGCTCCCCGCTGAGCAAGGAGCCTGAGGTTTGACTGGATCCCAGGACCCTGCAATCATGACCTGAGCTGAAGGCAGAGGCTAAACCAACTGAGCCACCCAGGTGTCCCATGTTGTTTGATTCGACATTGTATTATTATTATTTAATTGCTTGGATGGTCTAATGAGTACAGGCTATAAGTATGTTCTGAATGGGAACGTTTGGGGGATTTTGATTTTGGTTTTGTTGTTATTGGCGAGTGTGTGTAGTATATGCACTTGCTTTCCTTCAATTTTTATTTTGTTATTATTTTCTCCCCACTCCAGCAACTCTGTACCTTTGAAGTTGCTTCCTTCTAGTCCATACAAGATGCAGTTATTAAAATAGTGTTTGACAGTTTCTATTTTATAAAGATATCCAGGATATCAGAGATCAAATCACAGAGTCAGCTGACAACTTGACTCAGTCCTTGAAAAAAGGTTGTGTTTTCTGTACCTGGTCCTTAGGTCAGCAGCTTACTGTAAGGGTGCTGTGGTATTATAATTCCACATCCCAAAGAGCAGGTCAACAGCCATTTTTTTTTTTAATCCTCTTTTCACAATAAAGGGGGAGGAATCTATTTCTTCCCAGTTCTACACTTCAAATGCTGAGAGGGAGGTATGCCTGGGTGGCTAAATCACTTAAGCCTCCCACTTTTGGTTTAGGTTCAGGTCATGATCGTAGGGTCCAGAGATCAAGACCCGAGCAGGGATCCATTACCTGGGAGTTTTCTTGAGATTCTCTCCAGCACCCTCTGCCCCGCCCCCACACCGTGCATGTGTTCACACTCTCTCTCTCTCCCTCTTTCTCTAAAACAAATAAATCTTTAAAAACAAACAAAAAAGAAAAAAAAATAAATGCTGTGAGGGAATAGTAAGAACCGTGTCACAGAGAGCAATTTTAGTGCTTTGCTTTCTGGGAGCCCCACCTGGCGTATTCACCCATCTTCTAATTCTTAGAGTCAAACAGGCCAGTGCCATATCCAATAACAGCTTTGCAATTCTGGGGACTTACTTTTTGATGCATGAAAATGTTTATCACGTCATTGGATTTCAGCTGCTAAATATGAATATATAGTATATATATCCAATACTTGTATGAATATATATATATATATATTTGGTATTTTTGGATTACTGGGTCTTTTTAAGACTGATGCACTTTCTGGCGTGCCTGCCTGGCTCAGTTGAAAGAATATGCAACTCTTGATCTTGGGGTGGAGTATTTGAGCTCCACATTGAGTGTAGAGATTTCTTAAAAATAAAATCTTAAAAAAACAAACAAACAACCTCATTGTATCTTTTGACCAGTCGTTCATATTTCCAGTGATGGAATTAGTTGGAAGCTCACTTATGATCACTATGATCTCTCCATGATTAGCTGAAGCCCACTTGCACTGTAAAAACTTAGAAATCTGGGGTGCCTGGGTGGCTCAGTGGGTTAAGCCACTGCCTTCGGCTCAGGTCAGGATCTCAGGGTCCTGGGATCGAGTCCCGCATTGGGCTCTTTGCTCGGCAGGGAGCCTGCTTCCCTCTCTCCCTCTCTGCCTGCCTCTTTGTCTACTTGTGATCTCTCTCTGTCAAATAAATAAATAAAATCTTTAAAAAAAAAAAAAAAACTTAGAAATCTGTGTCTTATCATTTTCCTAAATATCATTATTCTTATGCATATAAAATAACAACTAAAAAGTAGAAAAAGAGAAAATTTATAAATTCATAAAATAGTATTAAAATACTAATAAGCCTTTTCAATCAAAGAATATTATAGTGATTTGAAGGTGTTCAAAAGTTCTAGTTTTTAATCCACTATTCATTTTTTTTAAGATTTATTTATTTATTTTTACAGAGAGAGAGAGATCCCAGGTAGGCAGAGAGGCAGGCAGGGGTGGGGGAGATGCAGGCCCCCAACTGAGCAGAAAGCCACGATTCAGGGCTGGATTCCAGGACCCTGAGACCATGACCTGAGCCAAAGGCAGAGGCTCAACCCACTGAGCCACCCAGGTACCCGTAACCTGTTATTCCTTAAAAAATTAAGATGTGAGTAGAGTTGATTTTTGTTTTTGGAAACTTTAAATAATGGATTGGAAGTGTCTTATAATTATCCTCTCATGTCTAATTCTAAGAGAAACTGTCCCGTAACTAACACTATGAAGGACTGCATAGTTGTCTCAAGCTTTGTTTGATGCATTTTACAAACAAAGTCATAATAATATTCACACTTCTTATGAGGTAATTACTGTTTCTGAGTTTTCAGAAAAGCTAAGATGCAGAAAGACAGTTATTTGCTAATAGCATAGGATGTAATAAATGACAGAGTCAGAATGTGACCGTGGGCAGTCTGACTCCAAAGGAAGATACTATGCGGTTTTGCTCATTTTACTTTCAAAGTAGACATCATTAGGTACCACATGATAATGACTGACCTCTTGTCTTTGTACAGTTATGAAAGAACTGTTTCCCTTCTGCATTTTTTCTCTCCCCAAATGGCCTTTCTTCATTATCAAATGCCTAGTTATACAACTGATTTACAGATCTTTGTAGATTTCTGCTTTTGTATTTGATGTGGTATATTTTAATGATATATAACCTTAAACATACCGCTTACAGATGGTTATGTTAGTATAAAAAATGCATAATAAATTTGAACTCTTGATACACATTTTAGAACAGTACCTGAACACAGAAAACAACCAAATATCTTTCTGATATAATTCTCCTGACTATAGATTACTATAAATAAACAGATTCTAAATTGTGACAAAGACTACATAAGTAAACTGTGTTTGACCTTGAGGATTTAAAAATCAAAGTGAAATTATCACCAATATTATCATTACCAAAATTCAAAAACATAAGAATCAAGAAAAGCAATGTAATCTCCTGAGCCCAGTAGATGTGGCCCAATATAAGTGGTTTTATCACTCTGCTATGGCAAAGAAAACAAATCAAAAACAAGTCCTCAATATTTTGCCATATAGCTAAATTTCACATTTCTGTTTATCACCTTCAGTAATGTCTATGAAGAGGACATTCCTGATCTTTTTTTACTTTGAACATTTTTACTTTGCTTCCTTTGCTCTCACTGGACTTTAGTTAAGCTACTCTTTCATTAAATTGCTCAGTAATTAATCTGTTTATTAGCTATAGACTATTAGAGTGAATCTATATAGGAGTGATTTTCTTTAAGAAAGGGAAACTATATTTGTAAATTGCAACAAAGGGCCTCCTAATATAAAAGAAACAAAATAAGTGTGTGTGGTGTGTGTGTGTGTGTGTGTGTGTGTGTGTGTGTGTTGGGGCATGTGCGTAGGTATATAGAGTCAGGACCTTAACTTGAGAACATGTGATATTGAAAAATGTATTATGCGTGCTTTTGTTTTGAACTCAAAATTAATTTTCCCTTAAAACAATATTATTAGATTTCTAGGTTAGGTTAATATAGACCTCATGTGTTATAGAAATATATAACTTGACTGATGAATCCTAGGATCTGAAAACCAAGAGGAAGGAAGAAGGGAAAGGTAGAGTCAAGTACAACATGAGTCAAAATATTGTGACAGGTGAACTTTTCCTTTAGGCTGACATCATTTCTCTACTTCTTCCCAACTTCTGTTATATATCTGCTCACATGCGCATGAGTATCCATTGAATGTGGAAACAGTCCTGGCACTAAATGAGAGGTTAACAGGTAAATATCGATCCTTTCATTCACAAAGTGATTAAGATCACAGACTCTGGAACCAGACTTCAGGGGCTCAAATTTTGTTTTTTTCACTATTAAATTTTGTGACCTTAAGCAATTTACTTAATCACCCTGTGTCTTAGTTTACTTATTCGTAAAATAAAATAGTACCAGTAACTAGCTAGTAATCAACTCATACAGTTTTGTTTTGTTTTGTTTTGTTTTATAAAAATAGGCTGAATAGTGTTGTTCAAATTTTAGAACAATGATTGACAAAATATAAGTGGTATGGAACTTTTAGCTATTATGATTAATGTTGTTATTACTACTATTAAAAAAAAAACATGTGTTAAAGCATCAGTTTTTTGTCAAACACTATACCAGGGGAGGAACATATAAGATAAATAAGAACAGTTCTTACATCAAAAAGTTTCAGGCTAGAGAAAATGGAGACTGGCCAGTTTTAAACTTGATCAAATAGGGATGCCAGAAGAAATATCTATGGAAAGAGAGTTTAAAAAAAAAAAAATGTGGGAATGCTTCAATTCAAAAGTACCTATGTTTAAGACAAACATGACTATCCAGTCATTGAGAGGGTTAGCAATCACAAGCAACTAAAGACCAAGAAATCAATTTAGATATTAAGAGATGCGCACACACAAGATAGCATTTTAAATGTTAAGCAGTAGGTATTCAGATAGACATTTGAGGGACAGGAGTCCAGGAACCAAAAGACTACAAGGTAAAGAATGGGAAGCAAGCCATTAAAAAACCAGAAAACAGAGAATTAAGCTCATTTTGGAGCAAATAGAAGCCAACATGGCAAGACTGACTAAATGCAATTATTGAACTACATCCTCTAGAAGTTAATTATTCCCTATGCCTAGGGACATGCCTAGTCTCAGAATCCGAGGGTATAGTTTAGAACTGGGAGAATTTAGATGGAATTCACAATTAACATAAGAACACTTGGCTCCAAAATTTATCAGGTAGACAATCTTCCTGAGCAATAGGTTGTCCATTTACAAAATGAAATTACATTAAAACATTATTTTATTCTCTAAACAAAAAGAAAGGGGAAAATAAGTTTTAAAGTATTATATAAGCCTAACATATACCAGTTATCTTAATTATCATATGACCACAGCACAAACCTAAAGATATTGGAAAATTGCCATACAGAGATCAAAATATTAGGATGTGCCAATGTGTTGCTGTAGGTCCTAACTGTACTGCTTCAATACTATACCTTGTCCAAGGTATTCTCAATCCCTTTATTCACCTAAAATGCTTGGAGCATAGCAGGAAATTAATCAATGTGCATTGAAAAAATAAAATGGGGGCTGACCAAATTAAATCACATTGACCTGGAAAAGATTATCAATACCTCACTCCTTATAATGCTATTTGCATTTTCCAGAGAAGAACTTGTTGATACAAAATTAATGTCCAAATGGTAGAAGCCAAACTGTGGCAAGAGTCAAAATGTCTTTCAAGAGATGAATGGATAAAGAAGACATGGTTCATATATACAATGGAATATTACTCAGCCATCAGAAAGGATGAATACCTACCATTTACATTGACCTGAATGGAACATAGTATTATGTTAAGTGAAATAAGTCAATCAGAGAAAGACATTTATCATACGGTTTCAGTCATATTTGGAATATAAGAAATAGCACAGAGGATCATAGGGGAACAGAGAAAACTGAATGGGAAGAAATCAGAGAGGGAGGCAAACCATAAGAGAGTCTTGACTCTGAAACAAACTGAGGGTTGGTAGAGGGGAGGTTGGTGTGGGTTGGAGTAACTAGATGATGGGCATTAAGGAGGGCATGTGATGCGATGCACACTGGGTATTATATGCAACTAATGAATTAGTGAACACTACATCAAAAACAAATGATGTACTACATGTTGGCTAATTGAATTAAAAAAAAACAGAACTTTGCAACACACCTTAAACTATGAAATTTTGTTAATAATAATGTATCAATATTGGTTCATCAGTTTTAACAAATGCAAAATTTTAATAACAGGAGGAACTTTGGGGAGAAGAGGGTAATATGGGAACTCTATACTTGCTGTTCAATTTTACTGTAAATCTGAAACTGCTAAAAAGTTAAGTGTATCAATTTTAATTAAAAAAAAAAGAAGAGTTGGGACGCCTGGGTGGCTCAGTTGGTTAAGCCGCTGCCTTCGGCTCAGGTCATGATCCCAGCGTCCTGGGATCGAGTCCCGCATCAGGCTCCTTGTTCTGTGGGGAGCCTGCTTCTCCCTCTGCCTCTGCCTGCCACTCTGTCTGCCTGTGCTCTCTCTCTCTCTGACAAATAAATAAATAAAATCTTAAAAAAAAAAAAAGAAGAGTTGTTATTTCTGAGGTGTTATTTGTATAACACTTTTATTGTTAAAACGATTTATAATTGCTTACTTAAATTATTCTGGTGTCATTAGCTATGGTCTGTGGTGCCACATACAAAAACAAAACTGAGATATATCTGAAAAATTATATGTACTTTTCCATTTATTAGCATGTGTAAAACACATTATCATATGATTTATTATTAGCTCATTAGAAGGAATTTTAAACAAGGAGTTGATAATTTCACTCTGGATATTTACAATATAGGTATTATAGCAACTAGCAATCTAAAATATGAAGTAACTAGAGACATTAGCACGGAAAAATATACAGCTACATGTCTTATGTGTGAAAGTAAGTCAAATGTAACTTTTATGATATGATAAACAAGTTCATGTTTACATTAGATATAAATATTATCTCTACTTATGAGTCATTTGGATCGATTTCTTGAGACATACAGGAACTTCAAGAGTTGTATGATTACTGGAAAGAACACAGTTAATTCAAAGGAGAGGTAATTCAGATAGAGGGTAATTTTGAACAAGCGTCTTACTCTAAGGCGTCTCTAAATGACCTCAAGGAAAAGTGGAGGACTTCATAAATGTACTTAGCCTGGTCAGAGTGAAAGGTAGAAAAAACAGATAACAAAGAAACAAAGATGTCATTGGAAACAGCACAGAGAATTCGCTGGAAAGGAAAAGCTAGTGGAGAAAAGGTTAAAATGTTCAAATGAGAAATGAGTAGTATTTGACCTAATGTTATTTTTATAGATTAGAGACTGTATTACATTCCTGGAGCTGCCACAAAAAATAACCACAAACTTGGTGGCTTATAAAAACAGAAGTTTATTCTCTCACATTTCTAAAGGCTAGAAGTCTAAAATTGAGGTATCTACAGGGCCACTCTCCTCATAGCTCTAGAAGAGAATCCTTTCTTTTTTTTTTTTTTTTTTTTTTTCCTCAACTCTAGGAGGCTCCATCCAGGCTCCCTTAGCTTCTAGTAGCATCATTCGAAACTGCACTTCAGGGGTACCTGGGTGGCTCAGTGGTTAAAGCCTCTGCCTTCGGCTCAGGTCATGATCACAGAGTCCTGGAATTGAGCCCTGAATTGGGCTCTCTGCTCAATAGGGAGCCTGCTTCCTCCTCTCTCTCTGCCTACCTCTCTGCCTACTTGTGATCTCTCTCTCTTAAATAAATAAAATCTTTAAAAAAAAAAAAGACAAAAAAAACTGCACTTCACCTTCACCTGACCTCCTCCTTTGTGTTCTGTGTGGTTTTTTTTTTTTCTCTTATAAGGGAACTCTGGTTTTAGGACCCACCCTAATCCAACATCATTTAGGAATTCTTTCCTTAATTCCATCTACAAAGACCCTATTTCTGTTTTTTTTTTTTAATCATTCTTTAAAGAATTTATTTATTTATTTATTTATTTATTTATTTATTTATTTATTTATTTAACAGGGAGAATGAGAGACAAACACAGTGCAAGCAGGGGGACTGATAGGCAGAGAGAGAGAGAAGCAGGCTCCCCGATGAGTGGGGAGCCCAGTGAGGGGCTCGATCCCAGATCCCTGGGACCATGACCTGAGCTGAAGGCAGACTCTCAATCAACTGAGCCACCCAGGCACTCCAGGAATGCCATTTTTTATGAGGACCTATAGCATACTATCAGTGCAATTGTGAAAGCTATTAGGAAGGAATAGTAAATTATATCAGTAAAGGCATCCTCAGTTAAAAGTGGTAGAATCGAACACACATACTGTTCTGTCCTTAGAACCTCTGTAAAATGACACTAAAGGTATAAAACTACATAAACTGAAAAATAGATAATAACAGGTACCAATATAGTATATGAAGCAGAAGATACCAGTGAGAAGCAAGCTAATTCATGCCTCAAAATCATAGAAAATATGGGATAGAGGAACTAGAAACTACAGATCGTAAGGTAAATTTTGACACTGGAAACAGGTGGTAGATAATGTCCAAATTAGACAGATTGAGAAACAGAAGTATAAGCACATTATTTAAAAGTTAGAAGTTCCATACCAGAAGAAACAATAAAGTATTAGGGGAGGGTGACACAGGGATGAGCAAGGCATCAGCAGAACACTGCTGATTCATTTTATGCTTATTAGTGTAGTTCATTTTTCATTTTATGCTTATTAGTGTAGTTAATTTTTAATCTAGAATTGTGAATAATATTGATAAAGATTTTTTTAAATGTCATGTTAAACAAATGCAACGTAGCAACTAGTAACTGCCTCCATTGAGCATTAACTTGAGACAGGCACAATGCTTAGCGTTTTATTTGTTCTAAGTCATTTGGCATTCACAACAATCCTCAGAGGTAGATGATGTTATTTTTATCTAAATTTTATAGATGAGGAAAAAGGATAATTTGCACAGATCACACGGTTCTTAAGTAACAAAGATAGGATTCAAACCTAGGGCCTTCTGCTTCCAGATGCTCTTAATTGCTAGACTGTGGAATACTGTTGAACTGGAACCTTTGTCTGAGGACACTGGACTTAGTTACTCTGACTGGGTTGTAGGACAAAACAATCCTCTGGTGACATCACGTTAACACTAAGTTTAAAGTGAAGGGGCTTACTTCAAAATGCCCAGTAAGATATTCTCAGTTAAGAAACAGCAAAGATGGGGCGCCTGGGTGGCTCAGTGGTTAAAGCCTCTGCCTTCGGCTCAGGTCATGATCTCAGGGTCCTGGGATCGAGTCCCACATCGGGCTCTCTGCTCTGCAGGGAGCCTGCCTCCTCCTGTCTCTCTCTGCCTGCCTCTCTGCCTACTTGTGATCTGTCAAATACATTTAAAAAAAATCTTAAAAAAAAAAAAAAACCGGCAAAGATGGGGAATTTTAAAGCCATAGATCATTATGCTATAAAATGTAAGTGTATCATATATATTGAATATGAGATTCTAAAATACCTAATAATCATTGTCTTAGAGAAAACATAACTAATAAATATTCTTTATGTTTCTACCTAAGGGTGATCTAATAGGGGATTCTTATTATTTTCCAGTTTTCATTGGGCAGCACCAGTTCCAGCTTCTTATACTGTCATAAATTTTACTAGCTTAATACTTTGATGTCCCAACATAGAAATTAACGCAAGCCCTATTTATTCTCAATAGTGTCTCAATATATGATAAATTATATAGTCCCCTATAAAATTTATGAAAACTGCAATCATTGGCACTTACATACTGACAATCTTGGAATTCTGGAAGTAAGGCACACATTCTTACTAATTATCCATATAATGTAGAACCTATATCTGCTCTGAGAATCTTCTGACTCTTTAATTGAAACATTTGATAGAAAACAGGACTTGGGCAGCTCAATCAACTCTCCCCCTTTTCTCTGGGTAGATGGTTTAAATCTTGGGATCAGGCCAGACATCTTCCTACTCCCCTTCTAACTCCCAATCTAATTAGGTTTCAAACAGAGGAACACCTAGGTGTCCCTTAGCCTTAAATATTTAAATATACTCTTGAGTTTCCCAGCAATTTACACCCCAAATTTCAGCACAGAGTTGTAAATCTCTAAACTGTGAGATTCCACCCTCCTTCCCTTCCTGTGAGATTAGTGGCTCCTGTGGGGAAAGGGACACTTGCAAGTTCTAAGATTTACAAGAGTGCTGTGCTTTCTAAGGTGTAAATTGCGAGGAAACTCTAGAGTGCCATTAAACATTTAAACGTGGTAAGCATCATGCCCCTTTATCCTCTGGGGCAGCAGTTACTGAGAAAGAAAAGAACAAGGGGGAGCAACGCTTGGGTCTCCAAGTCCAGCACCAAAGTGTGAAGCCAGGATTGGAGGCAGCCTGGATTCAGTAGCAGTAATACAAGCATGTCCTTAACAACGTGTTCTTTTAGTTGTCATGTTAAGAATTTAACATGATCAATTATTTAAACCTAACTGGCATGAGCCTAGTCTGTAAATGGTTGAAGCACATACATCATTTAAACAGTGCAGTTATTAAAAATGTGCTTAATGTCTATTCCCTCACCATTAATTTCATCCACATTATTATAAGTACATGTAATAACCAAAACTTGAAGCAAATTTAGAAATGGTCTTGCCTTAGACAATATACCTATAGATTGAAAATGGAGAGGACCATGGAGAGTGACTTGCTAAAAGTTACAAAGGTAGAGAGCACCAGTTGCATTAAATAAATAAAGTTCATAAGGGAGGGTCTTTCAAATTTATTTTGACTTCTGGGGTAGAATATATGCTCTGCACAAGATTTTCACAGCCATTCAAGAGAATGTCGAAAAGGCTGTGACCAAAAATGCTGTTCTTGACCCAAAGATATTCATATAAAGACCAAAATGCAGGTGTTACTGTCTCAGTGCCCATTTTGTGCTGTGAAGTAGGGCCCCAGGATTTTCTCTAGAAGTCATAGTTCTACTTGCCAAATTTATCACCTAAGACTCCCAGGTGCAAATATATACACACAGAGAAATAACCAATTTCAGCTGAAATGTTTCTTGCAGTTAAGTCAATGTTGTTGCCTTTGGCTCCTGAATCTCCATTTCTCCTTCACCGACTTTGAATGAGAAGGAGGTGACAAACTGCACTATTCCAAATGATGAAATCCTAACAACACAATTTCTCCATTTTGGAGAATAGGATAGAATGACTTTATTTTCAAATACTCATACCCTCACTTTTCTAGGCAGGATTACCAAGGCATAGGATAGAATTTACTGGAGGTTTGGAGTTTCAAATCCAGCAGCACTAGAAGTAAGGGAAATGGAAAAACAGATGTAATTCTGAAGCTTCTTGTTGCCAAAAGAAACATGAAACCACTGACATGTTCTCTCTTTTTCTTTCTTCATTTGTGTCTTGGTTTGCACTAGGATCTCCTCATGGCCGCCCTGGGCTTTTCTAGCATCTTGGTTACCCTCATGTGGAAAGTCTATGTGTTCCATTATTAAACCCTCCTTGTTCCCATATTGTCCCATCCCACATCTTAATCTCCAAACTTACTACTCCTACTGAGGGATTCCAATAGTTCAGTTTTCCTCCCTTGTTCTCTTGTTTTAGCTTAGTTGTCTATGCAACTTAAAACTTTTCTTTTTTGTTGTTATATTATTTAAAAATTTTCCTTCCTTGATTCCTGCTTATGGTCTTTGGGCGCTATTTGAATTAAATTTTAAAATATGGATTTTAGCCCTTCTAGTTTCACTTACTTGTCTACAGACTACCTCATCATTTTTTCCTTACACATCTCCCTTTTCATTTTCATTTTTCCAGATGTTTTCAAGAATGTTTGAAAACATGGAATTTGGAGTTGATTAGTGTGGTTCAAATCTATTACCGTTCACCAATTCTGTAATTTACTTAACCACCCAAAGCCATATTTTCTTCATGTATTAAATTGAGATAATGATACTTGACAGTGCTGTTACAAAGATTAAGTATAATAATGTTTGAAACAGTCAATCAGAATAGTTGGCTTGTGGTATACACTCAATATATAAGTATTATTATTATATTAATTTATAAGGCAAAGGGAGAGTATTTTTTTATTTCTAAAGGAAAAACGTGACATTTGGGAGATGTTAATATTTAACTGAAGATGAAAAAAATCTTACAGTATGCATCTAGTGTAATTTTAAGAACCATTTTGAAGGTGTGGAATATAATTTGCAAAAGAACTTGAGTTGTTGACCCAGACAAGTTTTTGTTCAAGGCACTATTCTCTCCCTTAATTTATTATGCAGATGTAGTCAAACTACTTAACTTTTTGATCTTCAGTGTTATCATCTTTTATATAGAGATAATAGTATGTATCTCATGTCTTGTTGTAAGGATTCCATACAAGACTTGCAAGCTGCTACTATATTGTCTGATCAATAATGTTATAGAATATTATTGATGTGGGAGTGAGTCTGAAAAGTTTTCACTTATATTGAGAAGAATACCTATATTAGTATGATACCACTGAGCCAAAAGGACACATTTATTTCTATATGCATTGATATTGGTATTCCTTCCACATATTCTGTATAAAGGTATCTGAAATGAGTAAGTTTTACTCAAACTTGGAAGAGCAGCTCGATACATTTTATAAACTATGTTATTCAATAATTGCTTCAAACTGGACATAATCTAAATATATATATATATATACATATATATATACAATCAAAGGGTTACATTGAATGAACGACCTCTACTGGTTCCTTCCTATGGGTTTCTGACTTATTTTCAAGAGAAATTTCCATGGAACTTCCCAATAGATCTTCTGAGCTTCCTGGATTTGATAACCAGCTCTCTGGTTATATAAACCTGCAGACAAAGTCTTACATTACACATTCTAAAACTACTCAACGCTTAAAGTATGAACTGTTGTCTTGGGCACATCTTAAAATCACAGTAGTATTTAAACCAATGAACACTAAGTTGAACCACAAATTTTTGGTTTGTTAGTTTTTTAAAGTCAGAATTTGGCATTCATACTGATAAATGTTTTTTTCTTATACTGATATTTTACTGCTATAAGAAAAATTAAATATATCTGAAATAGGTGAATTCATATTTAAGATTGCAGGGGAGCCTGGGTGGCTCAGTCATTAAGCATCTGCCTTAGGCTCAGGTCATGATCCCAGAGTCCTGGGATCAAGCCGCTGCATGGGGCTCCTGCTCAGCTGGAAGCCTGCTTCTCCCTCTCCCACTCCCTCTGCTTGTGTTCCCTCTCACTATCTCTCTCTGTCAAATAAATACATACATACATACATACATACATACATACTGATTTTATAAAGGCATTCTAATTCTAATGACTTTATATTAAATGTGTAACTAAATGATAAAATTGACTTTATAGTGACAAATACTAAATATCAATCTTCTGTTTTTGTAAGTCCTGGAAATTCAAAGATGACATAAAGATTTTAAAGTTTTACTTTTGTAAAGAAATGAGGTGAGCAATACTATCACTCTGCAAAAGAATAGATACTAGGCACTCTTCTAAAAGCATTGGATATTTTGACTAATTAATCTGTCAAAATGTTTTTACAACCTACTGTGTCAAATTATTATTATTTGCATTTTCACGAAAGAAGAAACTGAGGCATAAGGTCATAAGTAATTTCCCCATGATTACACAGATAAAAAGCAATAGATCTGGGATCCCAATCCAGTCAGTCTGACTCCAGAATCCAAGCTAATAATAATGTAAAGAGACACAGAGAATAATCTTGGAAATTAAGATAAAGATAGTCCTTTTAATATTAATTAAGAAAAATAGCATTTAATATTAATATAAAGCTTACACAGTTATATGTCTTTGAAATGAAAAAATCCTTAACAGAAAATTGAAACCATATGATTTCCCAGGATTGGTAAATTAATACAACAAATGATCTCTAGGTCTCTCAAAGCTCAGAAGGGCTTAATTAGAGGATATCAATATCATTTAGTTAGTATTAAAATGTCTAAGACTTCTAAGAGAGCTTATTAGTGGGTTAAACTACCCAAGATCGGGAAGAAAATGGCTTAACTTATGTACATGTGTTGGAGAGGACCAGGGGTGGCGGAGAAGAGTTCTAAAGAATGTGAAGGAAAAATAAATCTTTCTACTCCTAAATGTATTAACTATATATTAGTTGGTAGCAAATAAATCAACTACCTATCATTACTACAGCAAAGCAATTCCTCCTCTTGGTTAGAGACATGCCCTCACCTAGAAAATTATTATTCATGTTTCAACCCGTAGATGACTTAAAATCTCCTTAGGTCATAGCCTGGTTATAAACTGGTTTTGCAGCAGATATGAGAAGGTGAGATGAGCTAGTTTAGAATTATGGATTTTGAAAAATAATAGCTACTATGCCAAATGACTTCTGAAGTTTAAGAAAACAATGTTCCTTTTTTGTTTATAATTTAGAATCTGTGAGCAATTTTCTTTCTTTTTTTTTTGTTTTAAGATTTTATTTGTTTATTTGACAGACAGAGATCACAAGTAAGCAGAGAGGTAGGCAGAGAGAGAGTGGGATGCAGGCTCCCTGGTGAGATCCCAGGACCCTGAGATCATGACCTAAGATCATGACTTGAGCCGAAGGCATAGGCTTAACCCACTGAGCCACCCAGGTGCCCTGTGAACAATTTTCTGAATTTTTTAAATACTTCTACCAATTATCTATCTGAGTGCACATTCTACTATAATTTATACAACATATTCTTTTGGCCCTAATATTTTCTCATCCCTTTAATAATTATTAATGAAATCTCTTATAAAAGCAACTAATTTTTTTCACTGACAGAAAATCTGATATAAATAAAAACTTGATTGATGATAGAAGAGGCGTAGAGAAAATTTTTATATGTCGTTAATTCCCACCATTCTTTGCTGATGATAACACTTACTCCCTCCTTATTCTATGGAAGGCAGGATAGTTCTGTGGTCCTCTTCATTATGACCCTTAAATCCATCCCTTATTGTGTGTGCATATGATGTCTACATGTTGGAAGCATGATATAATAGATTTCTTCATAGAGGATGAAAAGAGGTTACATCGTTCATTGTTTTTGTTTTCACCCTGAGAAAATATGGAAGATATTTACCATGTAAAAGAACAAAAAGAACTGTGACTTATGTTTCACAAATAAGTACCTAGTTTTGCATGCCATCATGTCTTATTTTGCATGACTATATTTTCTGCCCTCTGGTATGTCAGGATTTTCTACTGCATTTTTTAAGGGAAAGAGTGTTGGCACATTGTGCTATGGAAGGAGGTACATGTCTTTAAAGCTCACCAGTGTGTAATATTTGGCTAATTCATATGTAGGCTATAGATGGGGAATATAAAGGGACCTGAGCATACCTTATACTCTAAGGATATTCATACTTAAAATATCTTCTTGACTTTCTTTGTCTCTGTAGCAACTGGTGTAACACTGATTTTCACTCTTTCCCTGCCCCCCAAAACTGATACCTGCTAAAATAATGCCCCAGTCAATGAGGTAAATACAGGTTGTATTTTTGTTTAATACAAAACTATATTTATACAAAATTGTTTGTATAAAACTGTCAATAGTTACATTTACATCTCTAAAACAGTTTCTGGAATAAAATGGTCATAATAAAATATTTTCAGGAAATAAAAATTCCTGAAGAAAAACCTAACAATATCATTTATCCTAATATATCTTAAAATTAGTCAACTACAGTACTAGAAATTTTGAGAAGTAGAGCACCTTTTTAAATTAGGTTTCTTTTGTTTGTTTATTGCAAGAATATATCTATCCAAATGCACACGTATTATTGGAAGAGCATAATTTGTGAGTGAAATTCATCTTGACAAAGAAATGAAAATATTGATTCATGGGAAACTAAACAAGGACAACCAACAAAACTCTCAAACTTAGGTGGCTGACATTGTTGAGATAACAAGGGCTCTCTAGCTGGCAGACAATAAGACAAACTTTCTGTTTTTGACTAGATTCTATACATTCTTCCTGGTTCTAGAGTCTATCTGATTGGCAGTTGACTGATTAGCTGTTAAATGCTTGACTATTACCACTAAAGAGCTGAATTGATAGCAAAAGGAATTAGACACATAGAACTAGGTATATGAAAACATTGAAACAAATGTACTTCTACTACATGATATTCTTCATCTTAGCTTAAGGCTATGATAAAGCTGTGATTTTTTTTTTTCAATCTTGTGCTCACTTCAAAAAGTTGTTCTGCAGGAAGACAAAACTGTTTTTTTGTTTGTTTGTTTGTTTGTTTTTTAACAGCAATCAGACAATATCTTCTTGGTAGATATTTGACTTTTTACAAAGTAAGCTATTTCATTATTGCACTACCATCAGTCTTGCATGGTACATTAGATGTGGTTCTCACATTAGCTGCAAGCATAAGATGCTAGAATTCCTCTAAAAACTAAACTTTTCAAAATGTACTCAAAAGATCACCTCCATCAGAATGTCTTAGGCTAGTAATTAAAAATGTAATTAAAAATTCTCTGTCCTATTCCAGAAGTTTTGAATCAGAATTTTTGAAGGCAGAGTGAAGAAATATGTTAATATATAGTACTAACATATATATAATTTTATAATTGTTACATTAACAAGTATAATATAATTGTAATAAATATAATTGTAATAAAAATATTAACATATTTCATATGTTAATATTATAATTGTTAACATAATAATCATAATATTAACATATTTCATATGTTAATATTATAATTGTTAACATAATAATCATAATATTAACATATAAAATATGTTAATATATAACAAATATTTTAATAATTCCCCCAAATAATTTTTACACACTTCGAAATCTTATCCCAAGAAAAGTCAAAAGATACTTCCTGGTCTCTCATATATGTCAGGATAGGGACTTAAAACAAATTAAAATCATACAAGTGTTTTGGTATTATCCAAAGTGTGATTATACACTTAGAAAGTGCCTGAATTATCATATATTGGATAGTAGCAAATGTATACTTTCAGAAAGTGTGTCCTCAAATATCTACAGAGTTAGATCAGATGATCCTATTTAATGCCAACATAGAAACAAATTTTAAAATTCTTCATGTCTTATAAATGTCCAAAATTTGAAATAAGTTGAGATTTTAAATAATTTCTCCTTTGATTTTTTTTCTGTTTCACTTAAGAATTACATCAACTCACAGCTCTTACTCTTGGTTGCAAAACTAAACATTTGTAGACATGCCGGACTGTATCTCTTTTCCAGTCGGATCCGTTTGAATCCATGAAGTTCTTTGGCTTCTACTTCAAATAATCAAGCAGCACAAGTCTTGTCAAAATTGTCCCAGTCATGTACAGAAAGTTTGTGAAGCATTCAGTAAATCTAATTCAATTTTAAAATTTGTAACCAAACCCCTCATTGGGTGTGTCTCATTGAAATCAGTTATTTTTTAAACAAAAGTGTTATATGTCCCAATGAATATTTCAATAGTATGTATGCCAAAACCCAAAGTATGGTTAAAAAAATTAAAAACTATTCTCAGCTATTTCCCAAGTATACAAATTAAATTTTATTTTCTTGAATTTCATATACTTTTCTAATAATAATAGAGAAACTAGTTTGTACCACACTCAATCCTACTTTTGGTAATACCACATTCTAGCGGAAAAAGAAGTAAGTATTCCTCCAAATCCACTGAACTACAAAATGAAAACTATATAATTGTGTCCCATAGTAGATAGAAGCACTCTCTCCCATTACAGATAAGATGACAAAAATAATAAATTTGCTTGTTAAAATTTCAATGAAAATGCTTGAAAAATACATATAAGTAATGTACAAGTAATAAACAAATATGAGAGGAAGTTTAAAACCTTCCCTCTGGGGGCACTGGGTGGCTCAGTCATTAGCATCTGCCTTCAGTTCAGGTCATGATCCCAGCATCCTCTGATCAAGCTTAGCATCTCATTGGGCACCCTGCTCAGTGGGAAGCCTGCTTCTCCCTCTGCCACTCCCCCTGCTTGTGTTTCCTCCCTCACTGTGTCTCCCTCTGTCAAATAATAAATAAAATCTTAAAACAAAACAAAAAACACTTCCCTCTGCCTTCTGGATGTTCAATGTGACTGAAATCCTCCAAGAGAACTCATGATGCAAATCTGATCATGAAGAACATAGAATAACATATGCCAGACCACATAGGCTACCCTATGCTACAAACTAAGCAGCTCTCAGTTTTAACCCCCCTTTCGCTATGGGGAGAACAGCACGTGGCAAAAATTCTCTAAGGATACATGTCAAAATCACCAATAGGCCAAGTATATTTGAAAAAGTGTCCACAAGACATTAATTTGTTTTTAATAATTTGAAGTACATAAAGAAAAATGAGAGGATCTTCCTGGCTGGTGTCTTATAGAGAACAAGAAATCTTTAGAGGTCATGGGTTTAAAATGTTTGAGAAACTGGGTTTCACAGGGTCAAGCTAATTAAGGGCATGGTTCCAAGTCCACCTCATTAACTGTAGACATTGGCAGCTCTTGGAGTGTTTAGTTGGGAGATGACTGAGGTTGGCTTCACCTCCTAAATCATCCCTCGTTAGAGCTTGGAAATCCAGGCTCTATAAAAGTTTTTTCCCTAGCACACAAAAATCAAATCTGACTGTTTAGAACATCTGTCCACTCCCTTCTGTGAGGAAAATGTCTCTTCTATTTCCATTGTCTTAAGTCAGCACACTCTTTTTGCCTTTAATCTCGCTCTCTCTCTCTCGTTTTTAGGGCTAGAAATTAAGCTTCCCTCTGTTCACTTTTTTTCTCTTTCACATATGTGTGTGTGTTTTTTTTCCCCCAGTCCATTAAAGTTGATCATTTAAATGCAATCTAAGTTACATAAGCCATGCCCTCTGCTAGTCATTTGAGTTAACCAATTTCCATCAGCAAAATAAAAGAAAAGAAAGGGAGGAAAAGGACATAGAATATTCTTTTCTCTTCTCTTTCTTCTTATAGCAGACATTTTCCAGGGAATGAGGAATGATTCTAAACTACAACTTCAAGAAGAGTTTAGGGGGGAAACTGCTTAATGCTCTACATTGTCAGCTCAGAACCACTAAATTTTCAACAGTATGATAGAGCCTGTTCTTCAGGCAGTTTCCCAGGGTGGCAGACCTCTCCTAATTTTTTTTTTTTTTTTCACATTAAAAAAGTCAGATTACCTAACAGACTACCAGACAAATGTTTCAATATCTTGGGGGGTAGTCTTACCTTATAATCCCATACACAAAGACTATGGTCACATTTTTATATTACATTTTAGTCAAAAGGCAGACAACACAAAATTTATATATCCCTATGGGATGAAATTTGTAGTGCCTTTTATAAAAGGTGTTTCACTAAACTTCAAAAAAATATAGATTCTATTAATGCAGCACGATGAATATGCCTGTGAATTTTCTCATGGAATTTTAAAATACACAAAGACCTGAGCTAATAAAATTTCTTCAGAATAACAATTGGGCAATGGATTATAACTTTGCACTGTTGATTCATTCATCAACATTAAGCACCTATCTTATGCCAAGCACTGTGCAAAGCTTTGAAGATTTAAAGAAAAATAAACCATGTACTTTTCTTTAAGAAGTGTATGATTTGTTGAGATAGACAGACACATACAGTCACTCCAGTACGTGCTATATAATGCAGACACTGGAAAGTTTTATACAAGTCCAGAAGACAAGGCAACACATTTTTCCTGAGAAAATAAAAAAGGGCTTGAGTAAGTTCTCTTTCTTTTTTGTTTTTATTTTATTATTTATTTCAAGTTTTTTATTTAAATTTTAGTTAGTTAACATATATGATAAAATTGGTTTTAGGTGTAGAAGGTAGTGATCCATCACTTACATATGACACCTTTGGGTAGGTTCTTAAGGAATAAGGAGAGATGCTGACAATAGCGGTGGGTTTGGAAAGGAGGGAAGGCATCAGGAGGCACAGAAGTAGAATAAGGTAAGTAAAGGAAACAGGGCTTCCAAGGACATGTTTGAATGTGTTTAGCATGGCGGGGATGTGAAGAGGAAGCTCATTAAGGTGACATTGGTAAAGAAAAGTTGGATGGAGCATTCTTTGAATGCTTGGTAGAGGCTACGAATATCATAGAGAACATGGACCAGGAACAGAGCTATAAAAGAGTCAAGAAGGGATTCTGTTGTCATCATTTTAGGATCAGGCTTCCATTCCTAAGCGTCATACCTAAGAAAATCTACTTTTGGAGCTTGAGTGTTGAAGAATCTTGACTCATGTCTGAAAATTTTGTGAGAAAAGTAGAAATCAAAATATTTCTTTTCAAAGCAGTAAGGAGATTTTGGTTTGGTTTTATTTGTTGAAAGAGGAAACTTGTCTCCACCCTTAGAGCAAATTTTTCCCTTGTGGTAAAATCAATTAAACAGGCTATTAGTTTTGCAAATGAGAAGAAAAACCACAAACTGAAATGCATTTGTTTGAGACTATGTAGATCAAAGGAACACTTTACCAGAAAATGTAATGGATAGTCTTTCTATGTGGAAGAAAGGGAGAGGTTTTGAGTTGTTTTTTTTTTTTTTTTTTTTTTAAGGATGGATTAAGGTTCACCTGTTGTGTTGCTTTTTCAAGTTTGAATCTCAGCCCAAAACCTTTTTTTATTTGTGTCACTCAAAATTATTCCAGATTCTCAACTCTGGGATGTCAGAAAGCTAAATGTCAGTCTTCTTGATGAGCTCCCTTCCTACAACACTGTATTTTTTGGGGGGTCCTCTTCACTGCTAATTTCTGGGGTCATGTCTTAGGTGGGAGGCAGGATGTGCAGATAGGATGGAGTCTCTAGTCTTTGGTCATTTGTTTACACAAGATTTTAGAGAGGCTTACTACCCTTGTCCATCAAACTTCTTTAGGGGTGGTGACTACCTGATGCTTCTGGGTCAGTCCAGAGACCTGACATCTTTATTCTGTGGTCCAATCAGTATCATAAAACCAAATGTTTCTAGGCTCTTGCTTTCTCATTGATGAGTTGATCATCACATTCTATGACACGAATATATTTTGTCTAGTTGTAACATGGAACAATGTCCCTCTAGAGTCTTTCTACCTCCTTGGTAAGTTTTTGTAGCCCAGCTTGGCCTTTTTTGGCCCCTGAGATTTTTCTATTTTGGAGGAACTCCCTTCCATGTGTAGCTGGGAAGCTCCACTCAAAACCTAATTTCTGTAGCAAAGCCTATAGGTTTAAATAATCTTCTCTTATGTTTTTTTTTCTCAAGACCATCTATAGTGATTTACTGCTTAGGGTATTTATTTTAGAAATTTACAACCTCCCATATACTATCCTTTGGACACACAAGTTGTTAGTGCACTAGCTATCTATTTGAATGAGGAAAAGAGAAAGGGGAAACCTGTGAAGAGCGTGAATTAAAATCTCAAAATATTATTTTGATAACTTATCCAGTAAAATCCATGCTTCCTTAAAACAAAAATGAATACTGTTTGCTCCCATACCTAACCCCTAAATTGAAGGTGTAATCTATATTCCTGAATTACATGGATTATTTAGGAAAGTATATCCTATGTGCACAGCATCACCTGGGTTGAAGTTTGAGATTACAGTGAAGAAATGGGAAAAATGTAGTATAAGGAGACAATTATAAGCAAAGGAAATAGTACAGAGCACTATGAACAATTCAAGGAAGAGACTCCGAAGTGGTAGAAATATCAGCTCTGCTGCAGCTGACTTATGACAAATATGCCATATTTGGAAAAATAATCACTTCTTATAAATTGAAAAGGGAAAAAAAATTGCTTTCATTTTGGAGCCTTTGAATGAAGGTCCCTATTATATGCTCACATTATCATTAATGTACAGGAAAACATACCTCATTACTTCAAGTGTTTTAGTTGCCAACATGTACATTTAATATGGGTTTGTCTGAATCAATGTCCATGTGCATTGTTTTTTTTTTTTAAAGATTTTATTTATTTATTTGACAGAGAGAGATCACAAGTAGGCAGAGAGGCAGGCAGAGAGAGAGGAAGGGAAGCAGTATCCCTGCTGAGCAGAGAGCCCAATGTGGGACTCGATCCCAGGACCCTGGGATCATGACCTGAGCCGAAGGCAGTGGCTTAACCCACTGAGCTACCCAGGCGCCCCATGTGCATTGTTAACAGAAAAAGTTTCTACTAGTTTGGTCTAGAATAATTGAGCTCATTTATACTCAACAGTCTACTGGCAAGTGACCTGTCTAGCATGCTGGGAGGTATCAGTTTGATGTGGGCCTTCTCCCAACGTCTATAGTTACTGGCAATACTTCTCTATTGTTATATCTTTGACCTTAGCAGCTCATGGAGAGCTTACTCTCCCTTGGCTCTGCTTGGACAGGGTGAACTGTGAAATTAGTTTGACAATCCCACTGTCCTTTTGTGGATGGTTATCATATCTTTTTCTGATTTGGTCATTTTAATCATTATTGTCATGGTATTAGGGTATTCTCTCTCTTCATGAATGAGTAAAAGTATAATCTTCTCTGAAAACTGCATGCTACACTTAGATCACATTAATAAGCTAGTAATTACTATGTAAAGCAATTACTGTATCTTCAAACATGAAATATTCTCTTCCACAGAAGGCTGAAATTGAGCAAAAAGTTAAATAAGAACAAAAATGATGAGGTAATAATTCAATACTTCAATATGTTAATCAATGCAAGGTCTTAAACCAAATAATTAGACCCAATACAAAATTTTAGAGCTCAACTTACATGATTTAATAAGGAAATATATTAATGTTTAATGAGTAACATATTTTTCATTGTCTTACCTCAAAAAAATGTGATAGTCTACAACTAAGTGAGTAGATCATGTTTTTACAGAATGCCTACAATTCACACTGGAGAGGCTGTTTTGAAAGGATTACCTAATAAAAAGGGAGAAAGAACAAGCGGGTACTAATGCATAGCAATACCAAGCATAACTTAGTTACCCTGTCTGGGAGTCAAAAGCTATTACACTCTAGTGAAACAGATGGATTTTCTACTTTCCAATTATAGCCTAGGTTTTTACTGAGGTCAATAAACATAAATGTTATGGGCCTTTCCTAATATTTTTTTCCAAAGAAATATATGTATCTGAAGTGTCACTAAGTACATTTCAGTATATACAAATGGTAGCAAAGATGAAAACATATGAGAATCAGAAGCAACAATCACACCAAAGAAATAATGCCACACATGGAATTACATCTTCTTACATTTAATTATTCTATAGGCATCCTAATTAAATCAGTAGCTCCCTCTCATAATTTATGTCCACTTCCTAAAAATGTTTTCCTTGGTATCAAAAAATATTAATATCATATCATTATTTTGAAGGCTGCTCAGGATTTTTTTTCTTTGAAGGTTGAGACTAAACAAATTACAGTGCAATTTCTCACAAGCTTATAATTCTAATTCAGTTTTTAATTTTTAAAATTTTATAGTGGCTACTAGCCTCTACTAAACTTAAAAGCTCAAAATTATTTTTGAAAATAAGTTGCCAACCTGATACTTCATCACCCTCAAATTCTTTTAGTTTATAACTCCTACAAACAAAGCCATTATCCTACATAACCACAGCACATTACCAAAACGAGGGATTGAACATTTGTATATTACTGTCATTTAATCTTCGGATCCTATTCAAGTTTCTTCAGTTGTCCTAATAGTGACTTGTATAGCAAAAAATCTGGCATGTAATCATTGACTACATTTAGTTGTCTTGTCTCTTTATATTCCTTCAGTCTGGAATATTTCCTTAGTCTTTCCTTCACTTTCATGGCCTTGGCATTCTGAAGATTGTAAGCTAATTATTTTGTATAATGATTCCAATTTGAGTCTAATTAGATTTAGGTTATGGATTTAGGGTAGTAATATCACACAACGATGTTGTGTTTTTCTCATTGCATCTTGTAAAATGACAAACAATTTCAATCTGTCCCATTACTGATGATGTTTATTTTGATCATTTTATTAAGGAAATGTTAGTCCAGCTTTTTTGTTAAGTGATGCTACATTCTGTAATTAATATAGGCTTTATGAGGAGGTAGTTGTTTTTTTTCTTTTTTTTTTGTTTTGTTTTTTTTTTTTTAAGATTTTATTTACTTGACAGAGAGAGATCACAAGTAGGCAGGAGAGGCAGGCATAGAGAGGGGGGAAGCACACTCCCTGCTGAGCAGAGAGCCCAATGTGGGGCTCAATCCCAGGACCCTGGGATCATGACCTGAGCCAAAGGCAGAGGTTTAACCTGCTGAGCCACCCAGGCGCCCTTTGAGGAGGTAGTTGGAGATGATAAATAACCCATTCCTCATCAAGCTTTCAATATATCCATTAATTTTCTCATATTTGTATTGACTCACCATTTGTTATTTCATTCAATGAATTAAATCCATTATTATTGCTTTCTTTATTTAGTCCCCAGGAGCCCATTTAAGTAAACTTCTAGGGGTTTACCCATTATTTTTTTTTTAGCCTTTTTTTTTTTAAGATTTTTTTATTTATGTATTTGACAGACAGAGATCACAAGTAGGCAGAGAGGCAGGTAGAGAGAGACAGGGGAAGCAGGCTCCCTGCTGAGCAGAGAGCCCGATGCAGGGCTTGATCCCAGGACCCCAAGACCATGATCTGAGCTGAAGGCAGAGGCCTAAACCACTGAGCCACCCAGGCACCCCTAGCCTTTTTTTGACACTACAAACACTCCAGGTTCACCTTTTTTCTTTGCTAAAGTTTGATTTAAAATCTAGGATGCTTCTAGAAGCATCTGGGTACCTCACTTAGTTAAGTGACTCTTGATTTCCACTCAGGTCATGATCTCAGGGTGGTGAGATTGATCCGCACATCAGGCTCCATGGCCAGCATAGAGCCTGCTTAAGATACTCTCTCTCTCCCTTTCTAAAAAAAACAAATTAATAAAATAAAATCTAGGATGATTCATACTACATCGTCTTATTTGTAAATGACTTACACAAATAATAGAAAAGTTTTCCCATAGAGAAGCTAAACCTCCAGAGCAGATTCACATTTTGATGTAATTCATTTTTATTCATAACACATAAATTGTGTAAGACACCAATATGCAAATCTGAAAGAGACATTGTTCCTATCTATCTGGAATTAACAGTGGAAACAAAGAAAAACAAAACAGCAAAATAAAAAGCTAGCCAAGAGAAAAGGTCAGATCAAGTTCTAAATGCCAAATGACTTATGAAAACTCAATTTCAGAGCAATGGATAAAAGATTAGAAACATGAGTGAATGTTTGTTGCTTTTTAAAAGATTTTATTTATTTGAGAGAGAACAAAAGCACATAGCGGTGTGGGGTGCTGGGGGTATGGCAGGGAAGGGGGTGACTGGCAGAGAGAGGGAAAAGGAGGCTCCCCACTGAACAGGGACCCTTAAGCACAGCTCCATCCCAGAAACTTGAGATCGTGATCTGAGCAGAAGGTAGACACTTAAGTGATAGAGCCACCCAGGCACCCCCATGAATGCATGTTCAATTTTGAAATGTGTTTTTACCCAGATACTGGAATATGTATGTGAAGACTGTATAAAGGATTATTTTCACGTTGCAAATTACAAATGATTTAGAATAACCGATTCATATGCTACTCTCCTCGCTGAAGGGCTAGCAAAAAAGGACACATTTGGAGAAGATATCATGAGAGTTAAAAATTTTGCGTATGTCTTAGTTTACCCTAAAATATTAGACCTAAGTGGCCACTAAGCCTGTTGTTTAGTTTATTCTTGCTGTTTCAGAACATGCTTTTCAAGAATTGGCAAAGCTAATCTGAAATAAATCCAATATGCTAATCTCTGAGAGGAACCAGTTTACTGAGTGAGGAGTAAATCTCAGAGAACTGAAGTCTGAAGGAGCCTGCCAATAGGAAGCCTGAGACCTGGGCGCCACGGGATATGCAGCCAGACCTGCCGCGAACAGAAGTAACCATTATGTACTTGTCAGGCTTTATGAGACAGGTCAGATATAAACAGCATGAGTAGCAGCAAATCCAGCCTTTCCAGTCCTCTCTTCTTCTCTGTAGCTGTGGCTAAAACCCGCACCAATGACCGCTGAGATTTGTAACACCCTTGTGCCAGTAACAGAGGCCAGACGGTCATTAAATTGGACATAAACAAGGCAGGAATTAAGAATGGGGGATGGGCTGTCCGGACCGCCTATGAAACCATCTGGAGAAAACCCAGATTTCCCAGATGTAATGGTAGGCCCTAGAGTTCAAATCCGAAATAAACGAAGGTAAGCCCGTTTTGTGTGAGGACGGAGAAAAAAATAAGACATTCACACCAGGAAGGGAATGGGATACATATAGTACATTTGAAATTCCCCAGGCTCACTCTAACTTTGCATATGTTTACGCAGGTATCCCTCACTCTTATTCTATCTATATGTCTGTATTCTATTCACACATGAAGTTGACTAGGACTGATTTTAATAATTAGCCTATTTTAATTAAGTAAATGAATTTTAATTTTGTGCAAGAAAACTGAAGAAATCTACCTAAAAATGACAGTAATTCTCATAAAGTTTGAAAATACCTCTTCAAATTAAGTCCTACTGGGTTTAATGGAAGCAGTTCCTTCAAGGCACACCACTCAAACCCTCTGTAATATCATCTGTCTGGGTCAGTCCAGCTCAAAGAGAATTGTTCCGGTAACAGTGATCTAAATCAGATTGTAAATCCAGCCACAGAAAAGACTTCAGTGCTTCTCCGTTAATATAGTGCATTATCAGAGTGCTGAAGCAGAATCCCATCTAGTTAAGGAAGCTGCAGCTTCAGAGACCCTTGCTTGCACGGAACACTTCCACAGCACTGAAAGAAGCCCCAGCAATTTCATATTAATCATTGTCCATTATATATCTTAAAATGAAGCTCCCCAAACTGTATATTTCAAACCCCAAAAGGAATATGGGAGTAAAACATTATCCTATTAACTCTTAACAGAATTTATTTCTAGGCAGGGCATACAATCTTGTTCAGTCATTCACTCATTCACTGAAATTATGTCTATTCAACACTGACCTGGTTTTAGGCAGTAAGGCAATAGGCTGAAATTTGTGAAAAAAAGAAAAAAATAATCACAGAATTTACTTTCAGAGAGTCTGTATTCTAGTAGGAGAAGCAGAAACAAAAATATATGGAATAGGAGGTTAAATTATTATACACAATGGCCTCTTGACCCAACACATATGGGTTTGCAGGAAAGTAAAGAGTTCAGTATAAAAAGGCAGTAAGTCATTGAAACACACGTTGAACTTCAGAATGGGGCATGACTATATTTATATTGTTCCTAAGGTATCTTTTCTGGATAGTGCTGTCTAAATTTACTAGAGGTCTTTAGGGATATAGCTTAATGTACAGAAAGACAGGAAATACTTGGTAAACTAACATCATTTAAGCAAGAAAAAAGTTATTATTCATACTTAAATGCCACATTGTGTTTTGGGAGCATAATGACCATTCTTAATCAGGCTGTGGAAAGCCATAAAATGCTACCCAAATTTAGCTGTTACTTCAAAGCTAACAAGGATGTGTTTTTTTTTGTCTTCATTAGGTATCTAGATTTTCTAGTAGTAGTCTGAAATAGTAGTAGTAGTCTGAAATCTCACTTCCCTCTAGTACATCTACTTTTCTTGATAATTTCTGCTGAGTTTTAAGATGAAGTTAGAAATAAAGCAACATAATATAGACTTCTTTCAATGTCGTGCACTGTAATTTTACTAATAATTGATTAACAAGTTCATGAACGCACCAGATCAGGATTCTATTCAAGCACCATGGGAACTGTAAATCTCTTCTAGAAAAGAAGTTATATGTGATACATACAGTATCAGACCCTCTAATGACATTAAGAGCAAACTTAAATTAAAAGCAATTTCAATAAAAGTTGACAATTTTTCAAAAAATATACATAATCACACTGATCTTAAAACAAATTGTTTACCACTGCCTCAGTCATTCACAGAAGTTGTGGCATTTGTAAACTTTAGCTATATGAAAAGTACACTCATCTCCCTCATAACGGAAATGTTCGTGTAACAGAGGTGTAATCTTGGGTAATTATTTATTTGAGAATCATAAATTCAGTAAAATGCATCAGGTAATAGGCTAGGTTCTTCTTACTTGAAAACCAGTGCATCTAGACACATAAATACAAGAATTATAGCAGAGCATAGGAAGTACCATAATATAACTAAGAGCAAAATGTGGTCCTAGTCCATTGAGGGTGGAACTTATCACTCTGCCACAGGCC
Organism: Lutra lutra; assembly: GCF_902655055.1. Lineage (NCBI taxonomy): Eukaryota > Metazoa > Chordata > Mammalia > Carnivora > Mustelidae > Lutra > Lutra lutra. Next base: position 124,284,240 of record NC_062279.1, on the reverse strand, counting down.
ATGAAGTGATTCTCCAAGAGGAAATGCTAATGTCTTTCCTTTTTTTTTTTTAAGCATTTTATTTATTTATTTGACAGAGAGCGAGATCACAAGTAGGCAGAGAGGCAGGCAGAGAGAGAGAGGGAGAAGCAGGTTCCCTGCTGAGTAGAGAACCCAATGCAGGGCTTGATCCCAGGACCCTGAGATCATGACCTGAGCAGAAGGCAGAGGCTTAACCCACTGAGCCACCCAGGCACCATGAATTTCAAACTTTTAAGGAAAAAGTTGAACTTTCAGATGGAGAAGGAGATTTTTCAGACAGGAAAACAAAATTGCAAAGTGACCTGAAGTCATAGCTAAGCCTGGTGTACTCAGGGAATGACAGATTCTATAGCTAGATTTAAGAAATGGTTTGAGAAGGTGCTGAAGAGGTTAGTAGGGTAAACTGCAGTCAGAGTGTGGAAAGCAGGACACAGTCCATGGACAACAGAATGCCAAGGGCAGTTTAAAGCTGGAAAATGGCAAATCAGATTTATTTTGTAGAGAGGCAATGCTTTGGCAATGTGGGAAATTACATATATTGTCATGGAAGAAGAGTGAAAAAATCCATGACCAGATGGGAAGCATTTGACACTGGACTTTTAAGAGTTGGTATGGTTCTGACCTAAAGGCCATGGACATAAGGACAGAAAGGAGACATCAGGCTTTTAAGATAATGCTGAGCTAGGGATTGTCTAGTATTGGATGACAAGTTTATGGAAGTCATAAGAGTAGTGGAAGGAATATTTTAGATGATAGCTGTTTGTTCCAAAAATTTAGGATTCTCATTAATATATAGAGTGCAATAAGACTAGAGAGGAAATCTGTTTTGAACATACTGAGTTCAATGTTCTTCCAAATGTGGCTGAGTAAAATAGAAATTTATCTCCAGACTGATAAGTTGATATTATAGCCTTTGGTTCCTATGCATACCCCATCAGATCTATCTTCTGCATGACTGCCAAAATGACTTGACAAAAATTCAACTCTGAGCATGTCATTCCTTTTCATCCTTCATTGGTTCCATATTACTACAGGAAAGAAAACAAAAAAGTTTCAGAATCTGTTTGGGACTCCACAGTCTGGACCCACCTGCCTCTCTAAGCCTCTCCTCAGTGTGCTACTTTTTTAAAACATTTGCTTCGTGTACATTGATTTCTTGCTCTTTCCCATTTCCCGTTCTTTTGTCTTTCTGGCTGTTCATTCTGCATAGACTGCTCCAACAAGCGAACAATTTTTCTAAGACTTAAAATCAAGAGTAGCCTCTAGCATGCCTTTGCTAAAGCTAGACTTGACCATCCCTGTCTACAGTGTGTGTGCCCATCTGTGCATTGTGTGGGCTTGTAATCCTTTAGTACACTTACTTCTCAACACATACTCCACTAGAACACCAGGTACAATATACAACATTATTTTTACTTTTCCTGTGTAATGCACAACAATTGGGTTTGGAGGAAAGGAGAGAAAAAATTACTTATAGAATGAAGGGGAGTTATTAAAATGCACATGCCTTCAAAAATAGTTCCACTCATAAAAATATGTTCTACAGATAGTACATCTGTGCACAGACACATGTAGAAAAATGTTAACTGCAGTGGGGTAAGTGGTACCCATCATGAGAAACAGCCTAAACGACCATCAATAGAAGACAGGTTAAGACATTTTTATATAGCCAAACAGTGAAATACTTCTCAGATATTAATAGAATTTAGTGCATTTATGTATGGTGATATCAAAAAAGAGAATCAAAGTACAAAATGAATAGTGAAAGTCATTGAGTATAATATGTTCCTGTTTTAATTAAAGGCCGGTGTATTCCATTCTTTGGACTGCTGGCACAAAATACCACAAACTTGGTGGCATAAAACCACAGAAACTTACTGTCTCCCAGTTCTGGAAGCCAGAAGTTTGAAATCAAGATGGCAGCATGGCTTTGTTTTCTCTAAAGACTCTTGGGAAAATCAGTTCCATGCCTCATTTTTTTTTCCTGGTGCATACCAGCTTCCTTGGGTTGTGTTTACATCACTCCAATTTCTGCCTCCAACTTCCCTTTTCTTTTTCCTTTGTGTCTCTCTTATTTTTTATTTTAAGATTTTATTTATTTATTTGACAGGGAGAGAGAGAGATCACAAGTAGGCAGAGAGGCAGGCAGAGAGAGGGAGAAGAAGACTCCCAGCTGAGCAGAGAGCCTGACGTGAGGCTTGATCCCAGGACCCTGAGACCATGACCTGAGCTGAAGGCAGAGGCTTAACCCATTGAGCCACCCAGGCACCCCCCTTTGGTGTCTCCCTTATAAAGACACTTGTCATTGGATTAGGTCTCAACCAGATAATCCATGATGGTCTTATCCCTAATCTTTCATTTACTTATATCTGAAAAGTCCTTTTTTTCCAAGTAAAGGAATTGTTCTCCACTATAAATTCGTTATATATAAATACGTTTTTTAGAACAGTTTTAGATTCATAGCAAAATTGAGGAGAATATACAGAGATTATCCATATACCCTCTCACTCCACACGTGCACAGTCTACCTGTCTATCAACATCCCCCACCAGAGTGGGACATTTATTACAACTGATGAACCTACATTGACACATCATCACCGAAAGTCCATAGCTTACATTAAGGTAATTAATGTTAAACTAATTGGTGCTGTACATTCTTTTTTTTTTCCTACACCAGTTTTATTTAAAACACAAATAAGTATTTCTCTTTCTTGTAATGGCAAATGGTTCAAATAATGCTGAACATGAATCATTGACTAATACAAGGACTTTAAATATGAAACAAAATTATTTTTAAAAAAGCAAAAGGATAAAGGTTATATATAAAAGGGACCTGGAATCTTTTAAGTGGGTTCCAAAAATGAAATGAGTAGAAAATCTGTGGTGAAACCAGAACATTCCATCCTGCTTTGGAGAAGGGCTATTATACAACATTCAGTCCTCTGAAGATGGATTGGTGGAGAGGTGTCTATACATAAATTTCAAGTCATTTTTGCTTGTGCAGAATCATCCAGATCTTCCCAAGACTGAATGGGCAGTCCTGTGGCTTTCTTCCGTTTCTATGTTCCCAACAAGGCTATGTGAGGTGCAACTCTTGATGAGCCGCTTACAACAGCAGTTCCTTAGGAGCCAATGCGACAGGTGGACCAGATTTCCCTATGAATTTTGACAAATGTATAAAAATGTGTATCCACATAGAAAAGTGTCACTGCTCTAAAAATCTTCTGTGCTCTGCTTATTCATCCTTCCTTTCTCCCTACTCCCTGGCAACCACAGATCTTTTCACTGTCTCCATAATTTGCCTTTTCAAGAATGTCATAAGGTTGGAACCAGACAGAACATAACCTTTACAGATTGGCTTCTTTCACTTAGTAATATGTATTTACTATTCTTCCATGTCATTTCATAGCTTGATATCTCATTTCTTTTTAGTCCAAAATAATATTTCATTGTTTGGACATACCACAGTTTATCCACTGACCTGTAGAAGGACATCTTGGTTGCCTTTAAGTTATGACAATTATCAATAAACATCCATATGTAAGTTTTTGTGTGAACATCAATTTTCAGATCACTGGAATAAATAACAAAGAACATGATTGCTGAATTATATGGTAAGAGTACGTTTACTTTTGTAAGAAACTGCCAAACTGCCTTCCAAAGTGTTTGTACCATTTTGCATTCCTGCCAGCAATGAATGAGAGCTTCTGTTGTTCTACAACTTCACCAATGTTTGGTGTTGTCAGTGTTCTGAATTTTGGCCATTCTATAAGTTGTGTAGTAGTGTCTTGTTATTGTTTTAATTTGCATTTCCCAAACAAAAAATTATGTAGAGTATCTTTCATGTTCTTATTTGCCATTCATGTATCTTTGCTGAAGGGACTGTGGTTTGCCCTTTGACCTCACTTCCCTGATGAATCTAAGAGGAATTTCTTCAGCTTTTTACTTAATTAAGCTAGAATGAGAACTTCCAAGCCTCTTACATGATGATTGGAAAACAGAAGTTTGTGGTTTTTATGTTTAAATTTTTATTCTTTTCAGAGTCTTCTGCTTATTTGTATTTAAACTATAACCAAAGTACGGGTTACACTGGTATAGAGAATGTCCATCCTATGAGGAAATCCTATGAGGAAATATAATCCCAGAACTATTCTTAATTGACAACACTACACTAATTGGCTGGGCCTGGGACACATGCTTATCTGTGAACCAGAGTATAGTACTCTCTGGCCAGCTTGGGCCATGTGCCCAGTGCTATTGTGGTACATACAGAGGAAATAGGGCTACAGGCCATTGGGTGGGGAAAACAAAAGTCTGGGCAGGCTAAATGTCACTACAGTTATAATAAATAAATTAATGAAATGTCCTTTACCAGGATAAATATCAAACTGATATTTAAAAATGATAAAAGTGGTTCTTTTCATAAACAAAATGAATATAGCAGCAGAATAATGTGTGAAAAATAAAAGTTAAAAAAAGAAACACTGACATGTAAGAAGAATGTGTGATTTTGTTGTATGACTCTAGATACTTAAATTAGCTGCTTTCCTTTTCACAGAAGCTGTTTCATTTCTTCTAGTCCTAAGGAAACCTAAGAATAGAAATGGAATATAAAAGAACAAAAATGAACACATTATGATTATAATACTGAAGTGCTTACGGTAAGCACATATACTCATGCCTTCCTCTCTTTCCCTTTGAAGTTTTCTGTACACCCTTCTTTCCTTCTGTCATCAGTGTTGTTGACATCCTCATTCAGTTTCCATCAGCTGTTCTGTACATGTGTAATAATTTCATGTCTTGGCAGTAAAGCTTGATCTTTTAAAGTCAAGGAATAATTATTATTTCAAGTAGCTCTCCTTTTTCAGTGAGAATCCTTTGGGGGTCAGTCTAGCTACTAGCCTTTATGTGAATGAGAACATTGTGCTTATGGGCGCTGAAATTCTGTAAGATGCGGAGAGGTTTCAGGTTCCATTTCTTCCTCCTTTCCTCACTTCTTCCACCCTTCTATGTAGAGCTCTTCCTTTAACACATTAACTTGAGTACATGGAAGTAGAATACCATGTATGACATTCAAATTGGTTCTAATGTGATCTATTTTTTTATCCTACCTAAGCTGAAAATTTGACTTCTAGAAAGTAAACTATGCCTTATAGGTAACACTGACCAATTTTTTAAAGCGTATTTATTTTTTAAGATATTTATATTTTAAGGGGCGCCTGGGTGGCTCAGTGGGTTAAGCCTCTGCCTTCGGCCCAGGTAACGATCTCAGGGTCCTGGGATCGAGCCTGGCATCGGGCTCTCTGTTCAGCAGGGAGCCTGCTTCCCCCTCTCTCTCTGCCTGCCTCTCTGCCTACTTGTGATCTCTGTCTGTCGAATAAATAAATAAAACCTTTTCTAAAAAGAATATATTTAAAAAATAGTATTCTCAAATATTATTCTGCATTGTCAAGATATTGATTGAGTTTTTGGAAATTCTGAGGATTTTTTTTCTTGTGAATCCTATAGTTTTTAATCAATAATAAGAAAGCTTATCTAAGACTGTTTCAAGATCCTTTTTATATATATATATATATATATATATATATATATATATGTAATTGTAAATGCAGCTTTTTGAAAAAACAGATTAGCACTACAGTTTATGATTATTTCTTCATAAAGGTGTCTAATTTCAGGGAAAAAAAGTATATTTAACTCACAAATACTAGTAATACTCTTGGCAAACAAATATTATATGATTATACATTTTGAATCCTTTAAATGGATTATGATGTCGGTATTATAAAGTTCTTGGTAAATTCTTTTAGCTCAACTGAGAGACCTCTTCTAATAGGCTGTGAATACTCTGAAATCTCTCCTATATATATAAGGTTTTCTAAAATTATGAGACTGCCATTAGTTAGTGGAGGGAATGATAGGAAGAGAGAAAGGAAAAGTTTTTCTGCCTGTTGGTAGGATATGTCAAAATCAATCACCAAATGGGATTTAAAAAAAAAAAAAATCACACATGTTTCCTCCAAACTCAGCAATGTGATTCTGATATAAAGGTCCTATATCATAAGAATCACTATCTCAATGAGCCACTTTATTACTAGATATATATATTTCAGTCCTCAAGTTTTTGAGGTGATCAACAATTTGAGAACCACTAAGCAAATCAGGAACATGTATTAAATCAAGTTAGCTGCTTGATGGTTAGTAAATAAAGCATTCAGATAACTGTCTTTTCTATATTCACTACATATTTTCTTGTGTTATAGTCTTTATTCAAACTTGCTATTAATTTTAAATTATGCACATTAATATTTTCAGAATAAATATCTAGGAATGAATTATCTTTTTTTAGAATTTTAAACATTTTCAATTATCTTCTTAAGAGAGTATGCCATACTGATTATAGGATAATTTGGGTGCTTAAAACTAGTCTCCACCTTAAATTATAAATTTCAGGAGTCTCAGGATTGGGTTTGTTTTATGTTCCAACCTCAGCACTGTGTTTAGTACATTGTAGACAATGAAATTTTTAAATGAAAGAAGATATTTATAGGGAAAAGAGACAACTTCACAATTTATTGTGGACTTTATTCACATTACACAATAATAACTTATTATGTAGAAATTCTAGGATCTTTACAAGTCAGACAACTTAACCTAATTATAGTGTTTTAAACAGAGCCCAGGATGCCTGGGTGCTCACTCGTTAAAACAGAACCCTCTAGGAGATAGATATTAATTCGAAATAGTATGAAGATAATAACCAAAAATCATATAACATATAAAACGCATATAAAAGATCTTTAAAATATATATTAAGCTAATAGTCTGTTATGATGAAAAGCCAGTACTCCAGAAATGCCTACTACTAAATTGCAGAAACCTATTATTTTCCTCAAACTTAAGTTGTTGTTTTTGTAGAAAAGTAAACACTAAAGCCATAATACTTACCTGGTAGAAGTAATTTGTTAATGCTTGAAAATAGTCAAAGATCATTCTTACTTAAAATATTAGATAATATGAAACTATTTTATTAAAAATTATCATTATTTGTTATCACAAACTGTTTTTTAGGGAGGATGACTGGGAGCTTGCTGCTAAGTCAAGAAAGAATTGTTTCTGTCATCAGAATGGTAGTAAACAAGCAATACAAAATTACAGTTGTGTAAACAAGCTAAAGATTAATGGTTCACACACTGTTTTCCTTTCCTTGGCCCCTTTGGTAGGTCAAATGACCGTGTAGACCACCTACTCACAATCTCACCACACACGGACGCTAGCTCTAAGTTTTCTCACTCCCTCTTCCCTCAACTTGATTTGTATCATTTAATGTTACGGGCAAATGAAAAATAGAGGAGTCAATGAATGAAAAGAAGGAAAGAAAAAGTCTAGCAGCCTCTCAGGTATTCTTTTGCAAGGTGCTAATCATGTACCTAACTTGTGTAATGCTTCAAATTTAGTTCTAAAATCAGTAATAGCTGACTACAGAAATATTAACACTAATTATACTGCTTTTATACAATATAAATAAAACAATATAATAGCAATTGATGTCTATGGATTTATATCTATATCTATGACGTAGATATCAATATAATATAACAAATAACATAAATAAACAATATAATAGCAATTGATGTCTATGGATTGATCTATATCTATGATATCTGTTATTTGAGATTTCTCAGAAACTTAGAACTTTAAATAAGAGCACCATTAAATATAATCCTGTGCTTTCAATTCCACCCTTTTCTTCATCTTTAGTGATGTTTTCTGAAAAAACTAACTGAATCTTTGGCTGAAAAATGATTTTTTTTTTTTAAATTAGGCCCTGTATTTCCTAGATTCATTCTCTTCCCTTAAAATCTATCCTCTTTCCTTTTTTAACAAAGAGAGTTACTTACCTTTAGCCTTAATTTGGACTTCTTACATTGAAGTTTAAACACAAAATGGAGCACTTTTACTTAAAGAACATGTGTTTGAAAGTTTAAAAAAATAGACTAGCACACTGCACTGATTTAATAATTGGAAAAATATTATAGTTTATTGTTTTATGAACTTGTCATCAAGCTTGGTATGCTGCTACAGCATTTTGCTTAGAACCCACAGATCTATTCCTTATGGGAGGTATTTTAAAATGCTTTCTCTCTTTTATAGCTATTAGGTAATTTTTACTAAGCAAGAATTTTTATTCATGTTTCCAAAGTGCATTTTTTCCCATAAAGGTAGAGAATCAGCAGCAATTTAGTTTATTTTGCAAAGCTCTGTGAGTACTCTAAAAGCATCCCTTCAAAGGCAGATAAAAACTAAAGGTGATAATGAGTGCATCCACATGGAAAGAAAGATCTCAAAAGACAAAAAAAAAAAATCATAAAACAAAAATATCTCTAGACTAAAAGGTATTTCCTGTTTCTAATTTAGATGTGTTATAATTTTACAGATTATTTTCCCCAAAGCAGCTTTTATCTGGTATCTTTACAACTTTTATTTTGGAAAAAAAAAAAAAAATCTGATTCTGTCCTTTACAAAAATCAAATAGTAGTACTTGTTTTCTTTTTAGTAGATTTACAAATATTAGATAATTTTTATTTTCCATCACACAGAAAATGTGTCTTTTTAAAGAATCCTGATGTTTTTACAAAATGACACAGAACAAATAAGAACAAAAAAATGAGCTAATAGAGTAACAGTCCTAAACACCAATTTGGGATGTCACAGGAGTGTATTCTCTTTGTAGAGGAATCTGACAAGCATTCCCTCAGAGGCATAAATAGGCAGAAAAATGGATGTTATACAAAGAAAAATGAAGTCAGTTGGAAGCAGAGTAGAGAAAGTAAAGCAAGCCAAGTTAGGTCATTAAGTCAAGAAAGAAAGAATATTAAGATGAATATGTGTAATATTGAATACCAAAAGAAGAACATTTATTCAATAATAATACAATATTTGAAATCAATTTTTCATAGCATTCAATATTTCAGTATTTATGAAAGGAGAAACATCAATAATTATATAAGGTAATGGATCATTCAAAATTTTTTGAAATTATCAATTTTATTCCATTATTTAAAAAATGCTCAGAAACTAGTTTAGTGAGCGGAGAGGACAGAGTTGCACTTTGGGTCTCCTTATTTACACATCTTTACTAATATGTAGATTATTATTTCTATAAATATTTATTTCAATAGATGTATACATGTTAATCCTCCATGTTAGCTACAAAAGTTAATATAAAGACATATGAATGTAGGCCACCACATTAAAAATCAGGCATTGCATCCAAAAGATTAAAAAAAAAAGTAATAATTTGGGGCACAGAAATTATCTATCATAGTTTTAAGTTAAATTTAGTTATCTGTATAAGCTATACTATTACATAACTCTATCCACTTATCTATAATTAATATAACTCATGTCACTAAAGGAAAATTAGAGCACATCAGAAACATTTAAAAATTTTTTAAGGGGAGCCTGGGTGGCTCAGTGGGTTAAGCCGCTGCCTTCGGCTCAGGTCATGATCCCAGGTCCTGGGTTCGAGCCCCACATCGGGCTTTCTGCTCAGCAGGGAGCCTGCTTCCTCCTCTCTCTCTGCCTGCCTCTCTGCTTACTTGTGATTTCTCTCTGTCAAATAAATAAATAAAAAATCTTTAAAAAAATAATAAAAAAAATAAAATAAAATATTAAAAAAAAGTGACTCTTAATCTCACAGAACAAACTGAGGGTTGATGGGGGGAGGGGGTTGGGAGAGGGGGGGTCGGGTTATGGACATTGGGGAGGGTATGTGCTATGGTGAGTGCTGTGAAGTGTGTAAACCTGGCGATTCACAGACCTGTACCCCTAGGGATAAAAATATATTATATGTTTATAAAAAATAAAATTAAAAAAAAGAAAGAAAAAATATATATACACACAAAGTATATTAAAAATAAAGAGTGATCAATTTAATCAAATGCTAGATATAAATCAAAGCAAGGTAAAAGCTGAGAACCAACCGTTGAACCCAGCAACATGGAGACATTTAAAATTTTGTCATTTTTCCACTATAAAGTTAATACATGCTTGAGAAAGGCACATAGAAGACAGTAGAAACAAGGGACAAAAAAATACAGCTTTAGTCAACCCTGCCACCAAAAAAAAAAAAAAAAAACTGCTGCTAATCTTACAAGAGAATAGACAAGAAGTCCGTAGACACCTCTTTCCGTGAATAGTGCTGAAGGGGAACAGAAAGGAGGCAGGAGATTGGGCAAATTGTTGCAAAGACTTGTTTTCAGTTTGTTTCTCTTAGGATTATGGAAACAACAGCATGTTACTATGCAGATGAGAATGATTCCAGGGAAAGTTGATGATTTAGGAGAGAAAGTGGAACGGTGAGGGAGGGATAGATAGAGTGGCCTAGGTGAGAACAGGAGACATCTGCTTCAAGCAGGAACATGGAGAATTCACCTTCGTTGATGGGCAAAAAAGTAAAGAATGGCTGACAAGAGGGGAGATGTGGTGTTGGGAGCTTGGAGAAGTTCCTGTCTGGTTGCTTTTATGATCTCACTGAAATATTCATCAAAGTCATTGGCCAAAAGTGAGGTTAGGGAAAGAGTTGTTTGGGGTCTGAGTATTGTGACCACAATTTGAAGTTAGTACAGTCCGCCTAGTTGAGAGATTTTATCCAGTTATTTTCTGCTACTCATATTATTTTTATTTTCACATATTAATGTTGCCATATGTCTTTTCAGAATTGTTTTCCCAAAAAAATGAAGCATTAAAATGGATCCCCTTCATCAACTCTCTCATGCGCTTCATTCTTTGAACCAATTTTGTAATGCTTATAGCTCAGTTATCCACTTTTTTGAGGTTAACAATCACAACAGCATTTAGTTCAAAACAGAATTTTGTAAAGCAAAGTAAGAGTTGGGAAGATTGCTAGAAAATATCCAGGAAAGGAATGCTATATGCGCCAAGTGTCTATCAATTAATTTACTCCTTAATTCAGTGTTTCTATGTGTGTATGTATGAGAGGGTTATAAGTCATAAGTGTATGACACTCACATGTAATAGAATACTTTCATTGGTACAAAATTTTATTCTATTTATCTATATTATTTTACAAGGCAGAATCATTCCAGAACTCAACAAATTCCTACCTAGGCTGGAAGCATACTGACCTCTGGAGTAGAGGTGAGGCATAATATTTTTCTAGTGGAAAATAAGACCAAGGTAGTCTTCGTTTTACTCTTGTAAGGCTCCATCCAAGTGTATGATATTAAATAGAAACTAAGTTCATGGGGCATGGGGACAAGTAATCATTTGTTACTCATTTATTGATTTGCTCTTAACTTACCCAAAAATTAAATTTAGAAGTTATAATTTTCCTCCTTTAATTTAAAATACTGAGGTAGTTTGAGCAAAATATGGTCACAACTTACATTTTGTGCCAAGTGTTAATATTTATTTTATCCAAGGGAGTTCTCTTAGCCAATATTTAAAGAACACATATGGTTCTTTTCCGTGGAAAATACTTAAAATATGTCTTTAGAAATTTGAAAATAATAATAATAAAAGTAATCTATCAATCATGTATTTCCATGTGCTCAGACACACAAAAAAAAACAAAGAGTTTTATTTTCTTAGATTTGTCAAGCAATTGTAAAATTCCACATTTCATTTAATTTTGGAATTATTTGTTTTACTATTTTGATGAAATTTTGACCATTAATTTTCTTGGTTGTTTTGATTATCTTACCTCATTTCTTCATTCAAAAAAGTAATGATAATATTATTTTATGTTGCCTAGATAAGCTAAGCCATAACCACTACTTTTTAATACTTTATTAAATATATAAAATGCATTCACTCATTATAAATAATAAGGTTGCAGATAGTGTACATATAAAACCAGTATTTTAAGTTATCAAAGTTAAACTTTAATAAAAGGCAAATTAGAATTGCAAGGTTTTCTAAAATTTTTGCCATTTCTTTATTTAACTTTTCATTTTTAAACATGACTTTTTTTTTTTTTTAAATCTCATGACATTCTTTTTATCTCCATATGTGGAGAACTGTGAGGACCATGCTGAATAGTATCATCATTTTTTATTCCAGTTTCACTTCATCAAATTTCATAGATAACAATGGAAAGAAAGAGAAATCAACTCAGAAGGACAAGACATGAAAAGATTAAGTATATTAGTTTAGATTAAATATAATGGAAGCATCTTCAAAGAAGAAATATATCATATACATAAGAAAATATTAAATAGTTATGACCTCTCTAAAGTCCTCTGGATAAGAGTTTCCCCACACATTTTAGAAACTTACTTCCTTTATTTGAATGGTGCCAGAAATTCCATGAATTTTTTTAGGATCTAAAACATGTTCATTTGTAATAAATGAGTATTTCTATCTATTAAATCAGTGCATTACTTCAGGAACTTAAATGTAAGAAGACTCAAGTGTTTAAGGAAAACACATGTAAATAAATTTTAAATATATGCACTTTGGGAAAAAGTTTATAGCAAGTAATAATAGTAGAAAGTAGTTTAGGAATAAATGTGATACTCAATCACGTATAACAGATTGTAAAATTCTCTCAGCAAGACTCTATGCCTCATTCTGCATTCTGCTTACCATATCCTGGATGCTTTTTTTGATCACTTCTTTCCACATAAGATCATACTGGGACAAATGCTGGAATCCATAGAGACAGCCTAAAATGGATTAAGAAAAGAAAAGGGGGAGAAGAAAGAAAGAAGGAAGGAAGGGAAGAAGGAAAGAAGGAAAGGGAGAGAGAAAGAAAGAGAAAAAGAAAGAAGGAAGCTCATACATTATTTACATTAATAAATGTAGGTTGGTGACTAATCAAATTACCACTTAAATATTACCTTTTTATTTCTATAAATTAATTTAAAATGCTATACTTTAATACTATCCATTTTCACCAGCAATATAAGAACCATCATTTTGCTCTTCACTGTTAAATCTATAAGGAAAGATTATTTTCAAAGAGCATTTGAATATGTGTTCCTCCTAATTTGGTGAAAAATAATACATTAACTGATAGAAATAAGTAGAAACAAAATGTTATGAACAAGATCACATAACGTACTTTGAACATTGAATTCTTAGATATTTTGATCTGATATCGTAAGTATAAATTTAAATAGAAAAGATATCAATAGTTTATATAAAAGAAATCATATTTGAAAAAAAAGTTAAAAAGTTGTTATCCTGTGCATTTTCATGACATGATGCTCTCCTAAGTCAGCCTAGACACATCTGCTTCAAAGGAATTAAAATGTTAGAGTGGAGTGTAAAAGGAAAATAAAACACCGATATTCAAATTGTATTGCAGCTATGAACTTTTGAGAAGATATCAGACTTGAAAGTCTAGCATTGCTGATGAAGAAATTAGTTTTTAATTTTTTACCTCCCATTTTAACCAATCAAGATCAAAGGCTGTGAACCAGACAGGCTGATAGGAAGAAATAACCAGACACTCTGAATCTGCTTGTTATGGGGAAAGTACCAGGCAAAGAAGCTGCCCTAATATCTCTACATATGTACAAAGAAGATGCCCTAATATCTCTCTCTGGATTTGACCTTCCGGAGTGAATGTGTTAGTTTGATTAGAAAACTGAGGACAAGGAACTCCTGTCCAGTTTTCCATTTGGGACACTTGGAAAAGATTGCTATGAGAAGGACCTTGTGCCAGCTTGAAGAGTATCATTACAGTTATGGGAAGCCATAGGGAAATAGATTCTGGAATTAGCTTCCAAGCTTATCTTAGTTCCCATGTGGCAAGAACCTTCCGTGGTGGAGTAGAGTGCCTGAACCAAGGATCCATATGGAAGAATGGTAAAGTCTGCAACACATTTAGGGCTGAGTAAGAAGGGAGCCATTGGTTAAGTAGAGAAAAATTTCATTTTGTATTCATCAGCCCCAGATGTCAGAAGCAAATTCCAACAGAAGATCCAGAGAATGGACCAAGCCAACCAAATACTGCGGCAGACACAGAACACCCACTCTGCAGGGGACTGAAACCCAGTAAGTATCTGATGGATGAATCCAAAGACTCTCTTTTTTTTTTTTTCCTTTGTATGGATATAAATGTCCCCAGTTGACCTTATCTCTGAACTCTACTTACTTACACCATCCTTGAGAATATCAAGTGCACGGAGAAAGTGGAAATAACAGTCAAGATCTCGTTTTCCAAAGACTGAGTATTTTCTTAGAGGACTATTAAAATTATTGGGTTGGATTAAGTTTTAAATCAAATTGGACCAAATGTAGCTTTTTATTTCCAACTAATCATAAAAGAAGTCAGAACTATTATAGACTAAATAAAACAAAGAAACATTATTGCTGTCTTCTGATTATAATGTTTGTCTTCTGATTATAATGTTAGCATCAGTGGCATCTCTGTGACACAAACACCAAATGAGCATTAAAAAACCTGTCAATATTGCAAAGGTTAAAGATTACTAAAACACTACAGGGAAACCTAGAGAAAGGAGAACTAGAGAGTAACAATCATCAAGTTTCTTGGCTAAATGAAATACTGTTTTAAGTATTTTACCTACATATATATATGTATTTTTACTTTTCTTTACCCATTTACCATTTTACAACTAAGGCTGAAAAAGTTTACGTGATGTACTTGGTCTCAGACTTCAAAATTTTGACCTTAATATTCCTTTTTTTTTAAGTTAAGATTTTATTTATTCATTTGAGAGAGACAGATGGTGGCAAAGATACTGAGAAAGAGCACAAGCAGGGAAGAGAGGGAGGATTAGGCTCCTTGGAGCCTGACATGCGGCTCAAACCCAGGACTCTGGGATTGTGACATGAGCCGAAGGCAGATGCTTAAACAACTGAGCAATCCAGGTGCCCTGACCTTAATATTCTTTTTCTAAACTGTTCTCTTGGGGTGCCTGGGTGGCTCAGTGGGTTGATCCTCTGCCTTCGGCTCAGGTCATGATCTCAGGATCCTGGGATGGAGGCTGCATTAGGCTCTCTGCTCAGTGGGGTGTCTGCTTCCCCCTCCCCCCCTCTGCCTTTCTCTCTACCTACTTGTGATTGCTCTCTCTCTGTCAAAAAAAAAAAAAAAAAATCTTTAAACTGTTCTGTTAAGAGACTAGATGGTACCAATCACTAACTTTATTTATAGTCATATTTTAATTGCTATATTATATTGTTATTTAAATAGCTGCACTTGTATTGTTCAAGGTGTAGGGTTTAGTTATTTATAAAAACTTTTTCTGTAATAAAGTATGGTTGGAATCAAGTATCTCTGCCTATTATTTGGTTCAAAGTAAATAGATGAGTATGGGCAAGAGAGGTTGAGATTGTAATTTGTTAGAGAAGAACAGCTGTAATTTTTTTTAATTTTTTTAAATTTTTTATTTTTTTATTAACATATAATGTATTATTAGCCCCAGGGGTACAGGTCTGTGAATCGCCAGGTTTACACACTTCATAGCACATACCTTCCCCAACTTCCATAACCCCACCATCCTCTTCCTAGCCATCTCCCCCCAGCAACCTTCAGTTTATTTCGTGAGATTAAGAGTCACTTATGGTTTGTCTCCCTCCCGATCCCATCTTGTTTCATTTATTCTTTTTCTACCCCCCAAGCCCCCCACATTGCCTCTCAACTTCCTCATATCAGGGAGATCATATGACAATTGTCTTTCTCTGATTGACTTATTTCGCTAAGCATAATACCCTCTAGTTCCATCCATGTAGTCACAAATGGCAAGATTTCATTTCTTTTGGTGGCTGCATAGTATTCCATTGTTTATATATACCACCTCTTCTTTATCCATTCATCTGTTGATGGACATCTAGGTTCTTTCCATAGTTTGGCTATTATGGACATTGCTGCTATAAACATTTGGGTGCACGTGCCCTTTCAGATCACTACGTTTGTATCTTTAGGGTAAATACCCAGCAGTGCAATTGCTGGGTATAGGGTAGCTCTATTTTCAAATTTTTGAGGAACCTCCATGCTGTTTTCCAGAGTGGTTGCACCAGCTTGGATTCCCACCAACAGAAAGGGTTCCCCTTTCTCTGTATCCTCGCCAGCATCTGTCGTTTCCTGACTTGTTAATTTTAGCCATTCTGACTGGTGTGAAGTGGTATCTCATTGTGGTTTTGATTTGTATTTACCTGATGCCCAGTGATGTGGAACAGTTTTTCATGTGTCTGTTGGCCATCTGGATGTCTTCTTTGTAGAAATGTCTGTTCATGTCAAGAGTTATAATTTTTTTAAACCTAGAAAACTATAAAAATAACTTTTATAACATTATAAAAAAAAACACATTTATCTCACCCCCAAATTATGAGATAACTACACTGGAGGTTAGAGAGATGAACTGAATTTATTTGAAGAGCTTCAGTTCCCTACAGTATTAGGGAAATAATACAATAAGGACACCAAACTTGCAATAGTATAATTTTATTTTTTAAGATTTTATTTATTATTTATTTGTCAGCAAGAGACAAAAAGCACAAGCAGGAAGAAATGCAGGCAGAGGGAAAAGCAGCCTCCTCGTCAAGCAAGGAGCCTGATGTGAGACTTGATCCCAGGACACTGAGATTATGACCTGAACCAAAGGCAGATGTCCAACTGACTGAGCCTCTCAGGTATCCCATTCAATAGTATAATTTCAACATGCTAGCTGCATGATGAAAATGAAAATAATTTCTATTAATAGATTCTACATCAGTGGGTACATAGGTTCCTCAGTCACTTGAGCCTTTGACTCTTAATTTTGGCTCAGGTCATGATCTCAAGTCTATGGGATTTGGTGTGGTGGGTGGGCTCTGCTCTCAGCAGGGAGTCTGCTTGTCTCTCTTCCTCTGCTCCTACCCCCATTCCCTCTCTCTTGCTCTCTCTCTCTCTCTCCTTCAAATAAATAAAATATGAAAAATATGATTCTACTTAATAGAGCTAATAATTTCTATTAATAAATTCTATTAAGATGGATAAAAGATCTGTTATGATTGATCTTAAGAGAATATTTAAGACCTCACAAGAGCTATCGTTATACTCTTCATTCAATGAGTTCTGTTTTATCACTAGGTTTCCTTAAGCGGCCATGTGAGCACATCCCAAAGTTATTCATTACACATGCACACCCAGGGTTTCAAACCCAGAGTTTTGGTTAAAGGAGTTTCTCCTGTAGATTTCCTATTAATTTTTATTGTATTCAGTGTATATATTAAGCTACTATTATTGATCTTTCAAATCTAAAAGGTAAGGTACAAACTGAATTATAGAGTATGTAAAATTTGTCTTATAAAAAGTTAATGGAAGACAATGTTGAGATTCCTCAAAGTTAGGACTTTTGGAAGTAAGTCATCTGAATACAAAACTGAAATATATAATAAAAACTATTATTTTTTGGAAGAGTGAGTGTTCAGTAACATAACTAGAATAAACAAGATAATATTAGAAAACAAAACTAATAGCTATAATAGAAAAGTAACCTGCAGTTAGTTCAAAAAGATTATTTTCCAACAGCAGGTATATTTATTTTTTAGTTCTTTTATAAAAGTTAAGAGACCTGATTCCAAGTGAAAGAGAATATGTAAGAAAATATTGTTCCTACTCTAATTTGAACTCTAAGGTAAGTAAAAAATCAAGTGTAAAAATTTTTGGATTGAGACTTTGGAAACTGAGTTCAAGTTCTGATGTAGTCACTGGGTAGCCCTTGAGTAAACAACTTAACCTTTCTGTGTCGAGGTCAGAAAACAGAGGTGTTAAATTACTTTATCACCAAAGTAGTGTCCAACATTAAACATCGATGACTCTGGGACTTCCAAAAGTCTGGAAAAAGTAAAAAATTGAGCTAAATTATTTAACAGTGAAAGCAACTATGTAAGATAAAGGATTTTACTGGAGAAGGTTTCTAAATCTTCTGTAGTTTGCTTAATGATGAATCAGCAAAATTTAATTTAATCCTCTCAGACAAACATGGGAAACAAAATGCCAAATCATTTCCCCATCTCATTTACTGAAATTTCATCCAGATGTACAATTTCATCCAGACATACAGTAGAGACAGTTCAACCCTGGCTGTGCAGAGAGCAGTTGGTGATGAGCACCGGGCACGAACTATAGCCCAGCCCTTGGCATAACAGCCGGGCATACTGGTGAATGTTGAGTCTTACTCTTTGCTGTAGTCATGCTCACATGCAATACTTTAATGGAAAGGAAACTGAAACTGTCTCTTTCTTTCACACACACATACACATGCACACAACTTTGCTTTCCACGATTCAGATTCCTCTGAAATATTTAGAGCCATTTCAGCAAAAAATTAGGAATCATTCCATTTACCATCATCAGAAATTAGATAAATGTGACTCTTGCAAATGACCAAAAAGTAGAATTAAAGACGTATGTGTTCATTATTGTTACATCAGGCTAGACATAATAGGCTATCGGAGAAATTGTTCAGTCATTTATTGAGAATTTACTGTAGCCAACACCTGTGGGAGGCTATGGGGAAGAACAAGGTAGAGATGGCCTCTGCCGTCAGAGAGTATCCAGATGAAAAAGACACACACATTAACAATAAGAAAATGACTTAGTAAAGGAGTGGTTAAGATGAAAGAGAAGCCAGGGGCGCCTGGGTGGCTCAGTGGGTTAAGCTGCTGCCTTCGGCTCGGGTCATGATCTCAGGGTCCTGGGATTGAGTCCCGCATCGGGCTCTCTGCTCAGCGGGGAGCCTGCTTTCTCTCTCTCTCTGCCTGCCTCTCTGCCTACTTGTGATCTGTCTGTCAAATAAATAAATAAAATCTTTAAAAAAAAAAAAAAAAAGATGAAAGAGAAGCCAGAAGAGCTGAACCAAATTAAGGTAAGCCCAAAAAAAAGGAATTTAGAGTTTCACAAATTCAGACTTTAGGTGTGATTTCGTTCAAGGCTCAAACAAAGGGACCTGGCCTTGGTTTTTCTCACTGTTTCTTTCTGTTTCTGGCTTCTCAGATGTCGGTTCTGATCTCACCCCTCAAAACTATAAGGTAGTTGTCCATAAATCATAGTGGGTAAAAGAGTTTCTTGCTCTTACTACTACACAAATGTCTATGGATCGACTCTCCGTTGCTCAAATTTAAATATGCCCACAGTGGAAACAACTACAGATCTGATGCACTCAATACAAAAAAAAAAAAAAAAAAAAGATTGAAAATGAGAGAGGCATATGCCAAAGGAAATTTCTGGAATTGCTGTACAGAGAAAATTGATGTTGAGTCACACACACACACACACACGCACACACACACACACACACACACAATTGAACGCCCCATTTAAGGGGTAGAGTGAAGAGGAGATAAGGCTCTTGATCTAAATCAGATTGTCTGGAATTAAATCTGGTTCAAACTAAGAAATATTTTAATTTTTATAAGCCTTCTTTTCTCGTGAGTTGAATGATGATAAAAACAGTTAAACAGCCTAAAACTATTTGAGGATTTTGTGACAATCTCTGTTAAGAGTTAGCACAAGCATGGTAGTTAGGAAGTAGTTCATAAATATAAACTATAGTTACTCATTTAGTTTTCTAACTGCTTCCTTTTTCTGCAACATGAATTCTGCCCTTTATTGCTTTCAATGATAAGTTCAACTATTACATTTTCATTCCATCATTTTGCCTTACCTCAAACACCCCTATTGCCACCTAATTTTGAGATTCTCTTATGTTATGCTAGCATCTCAACCTTAGCCTGCATTTTTATGACTGCTCCATCATATTTCATAGAGGTTGTAGCTGTTCCAGCTAGGTTATGCAACAATAAAATGGGTTTCAACAATAGATGCTGTTTGCACTCACATTGTATGATCATGTGGCTTTGCTTGGATCTGAAAGCTCTTCACAGTGGGAAACTGCTCCCTTGCAGTCAAAGAACAACACAACAGTGAAGCTAGGTAACGTCCTTTCAACTGTCTTTTCAGAAGTAGCACCCAGCACTGCTCATGTTTCTTTCACTAAAACAAAGCATAAATAAGGCTGACATTAACAGAGCAGGAATATATAATACTGCTTGCAGAATAGAGTTAATATTTTGATGATAAATTATGAAATCTGCTACATGAGGCAAGCTTTTTTTTCCTTCTTTCTCTTTTTATGGACATTCTCAAAATCTGAGGATCATTTAGAGATATTTTTCAATCCAACTGTTACCCACAATACCGACTTTAGTTAAAGGTTCAGTTCGTGTTGGTTCACAAGCTGGCCCTGTACGCAGAGGTCAAGGAGAGAGTGTGGACAGAGTCAGGCCACTCTAGACTGATAGGTGGCAGTATTAATAAGTGAGAAAGTAAGAAAACTTACTTAAAGACTTATCTCGAATGGCCACAAGATGAGTAAATCTCCACATCGATCCACCAGAATCTTAAAAATTTATATAAGCGCCTAACTAGGTTTAGTCACATATACTGTCCAGATGGTCTCAACAGCACCCTCGTCTCTCCAGGCTACCTCCTTGGAACAGCTCCCACCATGGGAACAGTAAGCAGAATGTACATTCCAAGGGCAGAGGAGGGGTGAGGAGCCTTTGATTGCTGGGGTCCAGCTTGTAGGTCAACCACTGATGACATATTCTGATGAATTCCTCCAGCATCACACCTCTGTGGTTGATAATTACTATTAGAAAGTCCAATGGGATGCCTTATTTATTTATTTAACATAGAATCTTGTGGTTGATCCCATTTAGAGGTATACCCTTCCTCCTTAGGAATCATTCTGAATGCATGGATCATTGATATCTTGGAGCGGGGAGAATCCCCAAAGCCCTTCAGTGGGTTTGATGAGATCAAAACTATTTTCGTAATAATTCTATGATAAATTACCTATTTCACTGTGTTAACATTTGTGCTAATTGTATAAAAGCAAGGGTGGGTAAAACGCCTTGTATTTTGGTACCAATCAAGACAGTGGAGTCGAAATATGCTATATTCTTCATTCTTCATTACCACTCTAATTTATTTAAATCCAATTTCACTTTTTTATACCCTTAATTAAGCAATAAATATTAGTGAGTCTATTTTATTTATTTATTTATTTCATTTTATTGAAGTTTTACATCTGAACTTCACACATCTATTTAAGTTTTTGTGATAAAATTGAAAGTTCACATAAGCATTTCTGCACATTGAAGTAGGATGGCTTTCTTTAAGAAAAACACTTTGCTCAACTGAGTTTTGAGCTGAACTAGCTTTTTTTTTTTAAAGGAACACCATTTTTACTTGGAAAAAAAAAGCAGAAAAAACAAGGGTATTGAGATTTGCATATTTGGCAGACATTTTCTCAAAAATGAATGACGTAGGCATATAATGTTAAAGAAAGCAACTGACAACCACAGCAAATTTAAGCTTTTAAGTGAAAACTCATAGTTTTAGAAGATTCCCATCTGTTACCATAAGCTTGACAGTGTCTCAATATTTCAAGACTTGTCTTATATGAATTTGGTAGTGATATTAATAAACATGATACTGAAAGTAAAATATGTAAAATACTATTCAGATACTGAAGAGTAAAAAATGTAAAGATCTAAGAGATCTCCTTAACTTTGTGAACCAATATTTTCCAAGTAATATGTGTCATACACTGGTAAAAGTTCCATTCAATGTGCAAGATAGACCAATGGGATTTAAATGTGACAGTACTGAAAGATAAAAAATATATTTTCAGGTTTTACATTACAAACAATTTAAGAAATTACTTGTTGAGTTTTGTGTAATACCTAAGAATAATATCCACTGTTGTCTGAAATGGTTATTAAAATGCTTTTACTTTTTTCAGTTATTTATCTGCTTTCCTTTTTTCCTTCCATCTTATTCTCCTTCCTACCTTCTTCCTTCTTTTCTCTCTCTCCTTCCTGACTGCCTCCCTTTTCTTTTCTTTCTTTCTTTCTTTCTTTCTTTCTTTCTTTCTTTCTTTCTATACTGAGTAACTAAAGATGTTTTAAGTAATTATTGCTGATTTAAAAAAAACAAAATATGAGTAACTAGTTATATCATTTTGTGTCTATTACACATGCATTTCATATATAACTATAAATCTATTTTATGTATGTTTTACTTTGCATTTTTAAATATTGTTGAAAATTAATGAAAGAGATTTTTGTAATGGAAAATACACTACATGTCTGAGTTCAACTGTGGACTTGACAAATAAGTTGGAGACTCAAAGATTATTTGAAGCCTGTCAATATGTGTCAGAATACTAGTTGGATTTTAACCTGTGGAAGTTCAAAAACTAGAATTGTAGAAATCCAGTACAAGAAGGAGCCCAAAGGGTTATTTGGATCTCTTCTCTCCTTTTATAACTGAAAAGTCTGACAAGGGATGTTTGGATAACTCATTTGTGATTACACAATTGGTATCAGAGTGAGGACTAGAAAGTAGTATTCTGACATCCATCCAAAGCTAATTCATTTTCAGTCCAACATTCCTAGAAGTTATTCGCTGGACCGTGTGTCCCACTACATTCAGGCACCCCAAATACTTTGCATTTAGACTTCAATACCTTATCACAGTGATTCTGTCTGCCAAAAACTAGCTCAGGATTGGTTGCACTCTCATCTTTAGGCAGGAGGGTTATCCAACTATTTGTATTGGAATGGAGTATTATTTTGTTATTATTTAAAAGAACAGAACTTTTTTTTTTATAAAAGTACTACAAGTAGTAATTAAAATCATTGGTTCATAAAATTAGTTCATTTGAGGCAAAGATGGGAGTTTCTTGTACTTTGCAATCTGCAGCATCAGAGTATTCCCTCCATTCAAAAAGTGTTCAATGAAATCTTCACAATCTTGAAATTGTGATGTGATGAAACTGAATTGAACAAAAGTGAATTGAATTGAATTGAGAAGTGAGCTACCCATACTGGAAATTGTGATAACTCTATGAGGCCATTAGGAGGCGACGCAATTCAGAACATTAATTTCTGGGAAACCACAAATGATGACTTTTTTCCAACCCCGAGTTCCATTTTAGTGTTGAAATTTAAACCCTTGTTGTACTTAGCATTCCAGAAGATGAGACTATATCATTATCATTTTTTCTTTCATTAGGTGAGATAAAAAGATAATATACTCTTTATTTTGAATAAAAAATATTCATTGCTGAGGGACTAGAGTAGGTTTATTGTGGGAGGAAGGTGAAGGGTAGAGATAGTCTTGGAAAGACCTTGAGAATGTCCTTGCCATCCAAGAAAGATAACTTTCTTTTAACAATATTCTCCAGAGATGGGAAAAACCTCTTTTGGTCTGAATTCCCTATAAACAAAGAAACAAAAAAAAAACCCTGCCTGTTGTTAATCTTAAAATGTTATATACAACGCAGATGGTGGTAATGAAAGATGTAGTTGAATGCTTCTCTATTATTGAAAAGTTTTAAACTGTGTAATTGCTGTACTATTTCATTTCATCCCCTTCTGTCATTTTAATAATATTTCTAAGACAAACAAAGAAATGTCTATAATAAATTATTGCAGGAGTATACTCCGTTTTTTCAAGCACAAATCTGATGAGAATGGAACTTTAATGATTCTGACTCTGTCTAGTCAGTCTTACATGGAACCATTAGATCAACAAAGCCAGCTGTTTTTAAGTTCCATTAGGAGCCAGTATTAAAATAAAAGTAAATATTAAGTCTGAACCTAATTCTATTTTACAAATATTGTAGTTGATTTTTAAAAATACTTTGCTTGATTTATCTTTTCAATTTTAACTTCTTCAACTTGATTGTAAAATATTTTTTCTTGTCATTTTGTATGTCAAATAGCATGTGTTTCTCCTTGGAAATAAGATTCTTTGGGCTACTAGACAGGATGTAGATCAAGCAAATCAACTAGACAGGACTCCAGCCACCACTTCTACCCTCCAAGAACCCTAAAATATCTTAAAGAAGTTTTATGGTAGGACCACAGAGTGATTTTCTGTAAATTTACTCAAGTATTCTATAAAAGGTCTATATGAAGTTTTGTTACTTGATTAGATTCCTCAGAATTTGGGATGATCCAAAATATTTGGGTGGATGGAGATTTATACTCCTATCAGATCAGATTTCAAAACTAGAAAGGTTGGATAGAATTTCTCAAAAGTCAGCTTATATTCAACAACAATGCAAAGAATGTGGAAGGCGTATACACTTATTTAGAACTTGTTATTTGCCACATAGTTCATACATATTAACACATATGAAATCAGTGTTAGTTAACACAATTTCATTTTAAAATCCTACACTTGGGAAAGTTAAGTAATATCTTCAAAATCTCCTTTCTAAGTAGGGTTATTTCCATATGATGATAAAATTAAATTATATTGTTAATTGCTTTAAGACACACCTCCAAAATCATAGTTTAAGATTTGGACTTTATTTTTTTATAGATTTTATTTTTTTTAAAGATATTTTTTTTAAAGATTTTATTTTTTTTTAAAGATTTTTTTAAAGATTTTATTTGTTTATTTGACAGAGATTACAAATAAGCAGAGAGGCAGGCAGAGAGAGAGAGGGGGAAGCAGGCTCCCTGTTGAGCAGAGAGCCTGATGCGGAGCTCAATCCCAGGACCCTGAGATCATGACCTGAGCTGAAGGCAGAGGTTTTAACCCACTGAGCCACCCAGGCGCCCCTGGACATTTTTTAAACCAGATAATATTGGCTACTATAATAGGCAAAGATGCATTTTAATTGCCATCCAAATATGATTCAAAATAAAAATACTATAAAATTGTCATTACTTTTTCACTCATTCATCAAGCATATCCAGTATAAAATTGGATTTTTCCCCCTAAATATTTCTTAAGGTATTCTCACATCTTTTAATCTCTCTGCTAAGAGTCTCTTTGATATCTTTCATCCACCCAACCAGAGTAATTTTTCTAGTCAAGCTATAATTATTTTACTCTTTATCTCAAAACAACAACAACAAAAACAACACAGAAACAAACAAAAAATCACTTCTAAGCTGGAGTCAAAGTTGTCAGGATCATAGACCTTCTGCAGGACACATGTCAGCTGTGCATACAAAAGAGCATAGAATATTCTCAACATGATGGAAGATGGATGGATGCTGAGTGTATAATAGGAATCCATCCCCTTTAAATACATACCATGAGCATAACTGGCATATTTGTGAAATATTTATCTAGTCTAAGTTTCACTTTTTTTGGTAAGGCTGCATTTTTCTCTACCTCTTTACATGCAGGAAGACACAGAGAGAGAGACCCATTAAAGATAACATCAGAGCATATTGGAATCATAATTATCCCAGCACTGCATCAGAATCCAACTGACTATATAAAAAAATCTGTATGTTTTCAGGTGGAAACAGGAATGGAGAACATGCCTCGCATACAGACGTTATAATCTCAATGACCCAGAGCATGGGAGACCAGCAATTGCCTGAAGATGACCAAATGCCACACAGTATTTGAAAAATTGTCAGCTTCTCTATCACTTGAAGATAAAACATGGTATTGTATGATTTATCATGAAGAGATGTTTTTACAGGTACTTATTTAATGACTATTTTTTCATCCATTCTTCTCTTCTTACTGAGAAAGAAAATTTCCTAACCACACTTTAGGAAGATCATCATAGCTAGTGAATTTTCTGAGAATACATATTTATTAATATGTATTATATATATTAAGCATATATTTAATAAGTATACTAAATTCTCCATCATCTACTTATCTATTTCTCATAGGAGTTTAGAATAGAGAGCAAGGCAATATTAGTAAAGATGTTGCTTAAATAAAATGAATTTAGAAGTCATGCTTCTGTTCTGACTATAGGGGGAGTATACTTCTAAACAGATGGTCGTTTTTTTCCTAATTCAACTGGAGATAATGGATCAGTGTGCATAATAAGGAATGTCCTTACTCAAAGCAATTGTGATGTCACAGCCATTCTATTGTTTCTGGGCAAAGTCTATTTTAATTCAGCACATTTTAAA
Organism: Lutra lutra; assembly: GCF_902655055.1. Classification (NCBI taxonomy): domain Eukaryota; kingdom Metazoa; phylum Chordata; class Mammalia; order Carnivora; family Mustelidae; genus Lutra; species Lutra lutra. Next base: position 124,258,264 of record NC_062279.1, on the reverse strand, counting down.
ATCAGCAATTATTGCAAAGGAAATCGGTATTGTTCATGACAGTTCCACCATTCTTCTGTAAAACAACAGAGACTTTATTAAAAGCAAAGTTGTATATGGCTGGTTTTTTTGAGTTTTTATTTTATTACCAGTAAAAAAACAAAACATCAGACAAGACTATTGTCTGATCCATCTGGTGCTATATTTCCTCCACACAAGCCTTGTATAACACACACAATATTTCGACTGCAAATGTTGTTTAGCTTTTAAAACAATTGCCTATCAAAGCATCCAGGTCCCATTGATAATGGAGCAAAGCTTTTCCTGCAATTGTGAACCAGGAAATGCTGGCCCCCTTGGCAAGTCTCATATGTCCTGTTGCTTGTAATCTCCCTCCCTCCTTGCTGGAATGTGTTATTTTTAAGCAGCTAGACTAACAGGAAGAGAAAGTTGTTACTTCTTTTCATGTGATGGAGCAACCAGGGGAAGGCAACTATGCTTTAAGAATTGGGGCTGATGAAATTTTAAAACCCTTACCAGGTACCAAGCTACTGCTGTGAGGGAAATCTCCAGTTCCAAGCCTAGTTTTGGATACAGAGTAAGTTCCCCATTCCATAGCCCCAGTATATTTTGCAGGCTTCTGAGAACTGAAAAATAAAGACACAAACTGCACTGAAGGTGCATGGAACTTCATTGTTCTGCACTTGCATGGACGAAAGAATGTGTTTCATTTTGCAGAGGACTGCCCTGAAAATAAATCATTTTAAAGAGAACCACAGAAATAGAAACACATTTTATTTCATGATGATTACTGAATGTTGAAGCAATATTCAATATTTAATTTTACTGACTACCATAAACAGAATTTCCATAATTTGAAAAAGAAACACTCTCTCACATACTTACCTATATAAAAACTAGCATTATAGCTTCAATCTCTCAAGTCTACTTATATTAAAATTATCTATAGCCTTACTTAAATAATTTTGTTTTTGATCCCTAAGAAAGTTTGCTTTAAAAAGCAGATCAGTTTTAAGAAAGCAAAAATTATCCAAGGACACCTTGAATATGAAAGGAAGTTTTCCTTGCTCTTCTTGAAAAGTTAAAATGTGTTTCTGCCTTATATCCTTTGCTCCTGCTGTTCCTTCTCCCTAAAATATCTCCCCACCCCTGTTCTGACAGGTCCCCCTCTCTGCCTTAATTAATCCTCTGCTCAAATGTGATCTGAAGACCATACAAAATCACACATCCCACCCTGATGAGCAGTCTCCATCACCTTCCCTACTTTATATTCTTTCATAGCCTTTAACATCACTGATATACTCTATACATTTACTTGTTTATTTATTACCAATTTCTCCTCATAAGAATGTAAGGCCATTGAGAGCAGAACTCTGTTTTGTTCATGGTGACATCCTGAACCCTTGGAGAGGGCCAGACCATGGCTGATAGTAAGCATTCAATAAGCAAATGTGGAATGGTAGAATGAGTTAAGATTAAGATTAAATCCTCATGGTGTATATTTGGTTCTATTTCTCTTACACATCCAAATAGTTCAAATAATAGTTCTATGATACAGAACACTGTAGTCTAGTTTACATAAAAGATGACACCAGTATATTGGAAATCATAAAAATCACACATGCAAATGCTTTTGTGTGCAGGTACCCATCAAGGTATTGAACATTGAGAAAGGATCTGGGATACAATTAATTTATCATTATTTTTCTTCCCTTCACGCACACTCAGTGTTCCTTGATAATTAATATTAAATCATTATGATTAGATAATGCAACTGTCTACATCTGCATACCAAGGAGCTAACACCCTTTTAATTCTACAAACTTTACTAATACTCATCTTCCTTCCATTGCTGCTAAAGGCCTTCTGCACCTCTTCCAGATTTGCAGATCCATTCATGGCAGTGTTTTTCATTTATTCTTTGAGAAGTCAGTTTTAAATATTAGTAGATCCTAAGCTGATTGGCATTTAGAACATTCTTCTGCCAGCCTTTAGTACTTTTTAATGCTTTATGTTAGAAAGTAAAAGAAAAGGATGTAGAAATAACAAGTAAGTATTGAAGAAATACTATCTTATTGAAGTTAATTCCTACTTGATTTTTAAGCCCTCAGTATGGGTTTACCATTAAGGGGAAGGCAGAAGAGGCAACACTGCTTGAAATATTTTGCCTATTTCAACCCCGAGAACTCGTAGTTCTTTAATTGTCTCTGGTCCCTGTCCTTTATATCACACTGTGGCAGAGTTTAATATGTGGTGTGGTGCAATTTTTCTACCCTCCCCACCAAAGAAGGGTTCTATAGTAGAGTCTTAGATGAATTACAGGCTCTCCCAAATCAGCCATTGTTAATTGGTTTATCCCTCCACATCTCCTCATCCTCCCATTCCTAATTCCCACCCCTAAATAACTTCTCAAGATTTCCCACAGGGAGAAAATTTGCAATAATGAGTTCAACCTTTCTATTTTTTTCAGGAACTCTCCACATCTGGCTCTTAGCCTGACAGAGGTGAGTCACTAGGATGCAGTATTGTCATACGGATCACAGGGCCCTCCAGCCTTCCCAGGTTTGCACTGCACACATGTGGTTATTGAACAGGTCAAGTGCCTGGAGCACTTTTTTTTTTTTTTATCCCCAGATAAAGTGTGGATTCTATTTAAAATAATATATAAGCATTAGTTTTTAAATTGCAACAAATGTGCTAGACTAATGTAGGATGTTAATAATATGGAAACTTTCTATACTCTTTTAGCAATTTTTTTGTGAATTTATAATTGTTCCAAAAGAAAAGGTTTATTTGTGATACCATTTAAAAAATGGTATTGTATTTTTTTTATTTCTTTTCAGCGTAACAGAATTCATTGTTTATGCACCACAGCCAGTGCTCCATGCAATACATGCCCTCCATAATACCCACCACCTGGCTCCCCCAATCTCCCACCCCCTGCCCCTTCAAAACACTCAGATTTTTTTTCAGAGTCCATAGTCTCTCATGGTTCATCTCCCCTCCCAATTTCCCTCAACCTGGAGCACCCTTCTAAGACTGCATTTGGTCATTACCCAGCGTGAAGTCATGCGCCCGCACTTACATCCAGTCCCTACACAGGAAGCCAGATTCAACTAAACCTGACAAAAGGTGAGCATCTTCTTATGCATCCATTGATTCATCAGCAGTGAGTGTTAAATGCCCAGCACTCTCTCTTCTCCTGACCTTTTTGTGTGCTTACTGTCTACAGAGCCATGGTTGTGTTCACTGCCCTATGTTCTGTGCTTCCTAGTTGTCTTAAATCCAGACTAGTCAAACAGGATTCATATATCACCTAACTGATCACTTGTTATCTCCACTAGAATTTCTCACCAACATCTCAAACTTAACATGTCTCAAAGTAAGACCATAATCATCTCCTTCCCTTCAAAATATATTTTGCTCCAGGGTACTCTTAGTCAGTCCGAAGCACCACTACCCATCCAGGCATTTAATCCAAAATTCTAATTCCTCTTACCTCCTCTCTCTTCCTTATCCCATACACAATCAAACCCCAAGTTCTGTTGTTTATGTTTCCCTTACATTGTCAGAACAGGTTCTCTTCTTTTTCTTCTTATTACTAAAAACTATCACTGAAGTAATTTAAAAACACACACACACACACACAAAACAGCATTTACACTGTTTCTTAAAGTCCTTTTGCATAATATTTTCAGGACCTTTCTTTTATAAAATACAAATCATGTCTATCAATTCCACTCTACAAATCCTTTGTTTGTTTCCCACTTACCATGGAAAGACAATTTAAAACACTTCAAATGGCCTACAAAGCCTACTGCAATCCCATTCTGCTTCCTCCTTCAGTCTCATCTCTTGGCACAATCCTTTGTATTCTCTCAGCTTTCACCATAATGCACAAATGTGCCAAATCATCTGCCTGATATACTCTCCCAGGCTCCAATCACCTAGGTAATCAGCATATATTCTTCAGGGATCAGCATTAACACCATCTCTTTAGAGAAGTCCTGCCAATTGCCTGTGACATAATTCAGCACCACATTCTTGATCTGGGTAGTTTTAAAATTCATAAAAATTGGGTGTATGATTTACAGTTTTGCTTAATTCCTAATTTCCCATTCTATTGCAGGTTCTAGGAAGGCATGGAATCATTCTGTATATCCTAAAATATCTGTTGTGATGCCTAATATGTAGCAAAGACCCAAATATTTGATAAATGAATGAACAAAAACAATCACTGGGCCATTATTAGACCCAAGTCTATGTTTTTGAAGCTGGTATTTCAATTTTATAAAGTCCATTCAAAATTCTTAGCTGCCAAGAAGAAACTTGAGTAGTGTCTCATGGTGAGTCACTGTACCTTCTTTCATTTCCCTGTTTAAAAGTGGTTTCTCTCTTTAAAAAAAAAAAAATCCTCAGCAAACCATCCTAATAAATATCAGCTAATAAAATAATGAATATAGCAAACAAGCAAATTGAGAAACACAGACAAACCAAAGATATATTATGGAGAGGAAGAAAAATCTAAAATGACTTAAAAAGACTCCATAAACTTAAGGTCTAAAGAATAAATATTCTATTGGAAGAAGTAGTGGAAAGAACATTAGATTTAGTTATTTAAAAACTAAGCAAGACAAAACAGTAAAACCAGTGTCGTCTTAGTTGGAAGAAAATAAGGGGGGTAAAAAAACAGATGGTGAGTATACTAAAGATCTAACCTAGGAAGGATTGTATAAATAGGAATGAAAATGGTTATGATCTGGTATATATTTTTCACATGTCACAAGAAGGAATCAAACATCTATGAGAATCCTCACCGTGACAACAAGTAGCCTTGTAAGAATGCTGAACTGGGAGAATGAGGCTTAACAGTCTCATTCTGAAGGAGAGGGAGGACTGCCCAGGCAAATGTGTTGTTAAAAATCACACAATGGCAAAGCTGATAAAAACATCTGCTTTCTTTCCTGGTACACAAGACAATAAATGATTCTAACTAACTTCAAGTCTTACCCCTGGAAACTTTGATATTGCAGATGTAAAATAAATTAAGACAAGACAAAAGGAGGCAAATTTATTGGGGGTGGGGGGGGGACAAGCACAAATTTAGAAAGCTCAGCATGTAAATAATTGAAAGCAGCGAAGGGAATTGTTTCTAGCTAGTATTCTAATTCACATAGTTTAATTTTCTACTGATAAAGTATAGCACAGCCCGACCCTGAAACATTTGATTTAACAAGCGATTGCTTTGGAGGAAAGCAATGTATTTTCATGGCTCTCATAGGGAGCAAGTCTATTATACCAGTTAGGTAGAATTTTCTAGATATTAATTAGTTTTTAGTTAATTTATTTTTATCATCATTGAGTTTTCTGAGTTTTCTTATTTTACTCCCTGATTTAAAACTCCTTAACCATTTCTCATCATGTGTGTGTACCACCATGATGAGATGATCTGGGTTTCTACCTCACTGAGCTCTTTTTCTACCACCACCCCCCCAATTTATTCCTTCTGCTTCCTCATCCCTGGTCCCTAAGCTGTCCCTTGAGCACATCAAGCACACTCCTGGCAAAGAGCTTTTATCTCAGTTCCCTCTGACACGGAGGCTCAACATTTCCTGCCCCAGAGCCCTCTCTAGCAGTCTAAGCAGTCAGGCAAAACCTACAGACACTTCTCAGCATGATGTTTCATACCACATAAAATAAAACTTCCAGGTTTACAAATGTAACCAACTCTACTAGAATAAAATTATCAAAAAGATTTTTAAGTTAAATGTGTTTTATAAAAATGCATATGCTTCTTTATTAACTTAGAGTTAACTAAGTTCTGGAGGCATGTGTGATAATAAACATACTTTTCAAGTGGTGGTGAGTGTCAATGTTTTCCCCCATGTCCAAACACTGTTATCTAAAATGAAAATGTCCTTAAACTGTTTGGGTAAGAAAATTGCAGTTGTTGCTATGACCTCCCGTGGATTCTTGATAAAATTCAACATTGAAGGGACTAGTAAATTTCAGTTAGAAGTTAATAGAGTAACATTTTAATCTTTTTTCTAAATCAAGATCATAGACTGCTTGAATTCTAGGGGGATGTCCAGATGAAAAACTCCTGTTTCATGGGACACTCTTTTCCCAGGTATCTGCTTTGCTCTCATCACAAGTTCTTCCATCGTCTACTCAAGCGTCCCTTCTTGTGTGTGTGTGTCCCTTATAATAACATTTTCCCTGACCATCTTCATAGAACAGCACCTCCCGTGATAGTTATCACATATCCACCTAACCTAATCTTACTATTCTCTGTAACATTTACTGATCCACTTTATATTTACTCATGTGTTTACTTTCTGTCTCCCCACTGGTACTTAAGCTATGTGAGGACAGTGTTCTTCTTTCTCTTGCAATCACCGCCATAACCCCAGCATGTAGAACAATGCCTGGAAGAGACTGAACCTTCAGCAGATGTTTGTTGAATGCACTGGATGATTGAGTGATCTTTTACTATGGCCTAAAAAATGCTTTGAGATCTCACTTCTGATTATTTTGCTAGTCTCATCTTGCCCTGTGCCCTCTCAGACCTACTAGGACCCACCCATTCTTGTCTTCTGTTTTCAGGAGGAACCAAGGGTCAACCCACCTCAAGGCTCTCATCGAGGCATCTCAAGCTCCCCAGATTGGTCTTCTTCCATCCCTCTTTCACTTTACCTGGCCTGGCGAACCCCAAATCACCCTACATGTCTAAGAACACTTTGAAGTCAGTGGAACTCCCTGCCATACTTATTTATAGGTGATTCTATATCTCTTTCATTATACTCTTGATAGATGTAATTCAATAATTATTTGCATAATCTTCTATTTAGTGTAGGTTGTTAAAAGATTATTTATTTATTTATTTGACAGAGAGAGAGAGAGAAATCACAAGTAGGCAGAGGGGCAGGCAGAGAGAGAGGGGGAAGCAGGCTCCCTGCTGAGCAGAGAGCCCAATGTGAGACTCGATTCCACGACCCTGAGATCATGACCTAAGCTGAAGGCAGAAGCTTAACCCACTGAGCCACCCAGGCACCCCAAGTGTCGGTTGTTTAAACCGGACTACAGCTTACTGGAAGTGAGTCACTCACAGTTAGAAGTGCCCAACCAGCAGTTTAAAAAAATAAAATGAATAAACCAAAGAAGTCACCGAGACGGTCCTCTACAGATTCTTCTAAATGTAAAACTTGGAACACAATAACAAAGTTAGTTGGCCTAGCTTGAGCAATCATTGCTCGCACCTGTTGTCTTTGAATTAAATTCTAATGAGATGGCAGAGACCACTCATAAATATTTATGAAGATGAGGAGTTTGGCACACACTGGCACTGAGCTGCAAACCCCAAGTGATGTTATTTCTTGTTCAGTAGCTTTGCAGTATCACAGCCACAAGTTCCATCCTAAAGTGTTGCCAGAATTTTGATCTCCAGAAGGAGCTTCTTTTTTCTAACTTGATTGTAAAGCCTGAATTTAGAACAGACTCAACATTTTCATATAATTTTATCTTAGAGGCAATGAGCTTCTTCGTTTCATCCTAAAACCACTAGTTTCTAGTAAACAAAATACGATGTTAAGAGATATGCTTCTTATAAAGTAAGTGCTGTAAACAAAAGGAACAGCACTCTCCTTTTTCTTAGCCCTGTTGTTTACAGTCCTGCTTAGGACAGTGATGTTGGATCTTAAGAGGGAAGAATATTCAGTGCAGATGTCTGAGTTAAAGGAGATTTTGTAAAACCAAAACCAAACCACATTAACAAGATCAGCAATGTTGGTAGAGTCCTCAAGAAGCAAAAGTTAATAAATTCAAAGGGCAACTTCTAAATACAATTTCATCTCTTCAGGAAACACCTCAATGTTTCTGTCATCAATACAGATATTTTGTCACATTTCTGGAATACTTTTTTACTATTTACTGATTGTAATTAGCTGTTCAGAAATCTTTTATGCCAGCTCTCTGTCTTAATAAACTGTCACAAGGCTATATCTCGGTGCCAATATTGTGCCAGTATTCTTATAGAGGAGTGAGAGACTGATAATCTCATCAATGAACAGGATAGAAGACCTCAGTATATCAGAAAAAGAAATTCAGAGAAAGGTAAGTAGATCATTCTGAATTTTAATTCCAGGTAATTATTTGAAAGTATAAAAATAACTGAATCAGTGTCAATATTGTTACTTCAAAGTAATTTTCAATTTCATGTAACGCTCTAGAAAATTGAGCAAAGCAAACATGCCCAAAAGTCTTTTGAATGTTACAGAAATATTGATAGTTGTAAGTTAAATTTTTTATGTATTTGGAGATATTATAAAGGGTTCTTTTTTTTTTCACAAAAACATAAGCCTGTTATTAAAATGGTTGTTAGTGAAATGAATTAAACCACTGAAAACACAGAAATTATTTTGGATAAAGATTAATTGATATATTCCTCAATTATTTTTGCAGCAATTTGGAGCTGTTAATAAAAATTTCCACGGTGAGACACCTGGGCAGTGCAGTCTGCTAAGCGTCCGACTCCTGGTTTCAGCTCAGATTGTGTTCTCAGGGTCCTGAGATGGAGCCCTGTGTTGGGTTCCGTGCTCAGCGTGGAGTCTCCTAGAGATTCTCTGTCCTTCTCCCTGTCCCTCCCATTCATGCTCTCTTTCTTTTTCTCTCTCTAAAATAAATAAATAAATCTTTTTAAAAATTTCCATGACAACTAGTATACTCTGTCAGTATATCTATAAAAGAGAAATAATGATTAGTGGTAAAATTCTACATTTCAGACTTGAGTTCCATTGATCATAGGAAAGTCACATGTTTTGTTTCACTTGAGGGAGGCCCATGCTTGGCATGTTCATGTGTTTGCACGCACATACATAATTGCCACTAGCCAATGTTTAGTGCCCTCTATAATGTGATCACTGAAGCAAGGGTTCATTTTGTTCTGTATATTCTTACACACACTCACACACATTCCCTTTTTCTCTCTTTCTCAGAGAGAGGGAAAAAGAAAGTTAGCCCCAAAATTTTGTAATAGCTTATCTATATCACCCAATATAAACAACAAAGTTTCATAGCAGTAGGAAACAATGTCATTTCTTACCAGTGTACTGATTTTGAAAAACATCTTTTTCTTTTTCCTTCACAAAAAATTATCTGTCACAGGGTTTTTTTGCAAGTCCAACTGTGAGTTTTGTTTCCTTGTGCCCATCTGCATTAGATGTATTTTTTCTCCTCTAGTAGGAGATCAATTGCAAAACAACTGCTTCTCAAAATTAACATCTGAAAAAAAATTTAATATCTGAAAAACCAAACCAGTCATCGCTCTCAGTAGCTTCAATATATTCAACGAACATAAATCATGTTCTATGTGGCAGATATTTTTTAGGCAACAGGAATATAAAGTTTCATAATCGTTGAGGAGAAGGAAGTTTATATTAAAGTAACCGTGGATATAAGGGAGAAACAAGCAATTCTGAAGAGGCAGCGATGAACTCATCTTAAGCAGGCAAAGGAAACTCAGAAAGGATTGTACATTGAATAAGTTTTAGACAAGAGTATATATTTCTGAAGACAACAAATTGACAAGAGGGCAACAGAGCATTAAGAGAATGAGATCATAATATCATCTCTTGAACCGAGATCACAGTAGTATGTGTACACGCATACACACACACACACACACACACACACACACATATGGCATGTCCAAACAGATGACATGTCAAAGAAAAAGTCATGAAACATAAATATACATTAAATCACCTATGTACTTTTCAACAGAAAGACAGTTAACCGTAGTACTATTGATTCTTTGTCCATGGAAATAGCAAACCAACTTCCTTTAGAAAAATACATACATTAGAAATCAGCTATGAGCATCTTCTCACTCCATCTCATCCTGTTGCCTCAGCTTGTGCTGCTGACTGGTTGGTGTGGACACAGTTTGCACAGACGCTTTGCAAGTTCTCCCAGACCCACTCTGATGCTGCTTTACTCAGAGGAGCACTCAGAAAAAGGGAAATAGCCCAGTGGGCTCAAAACACGTGAATAGATTGGAATGGCTGTAGCTTCAAGTGTACCCCATAAACATCAAATTATTTCTGACAAAGACAGTTTAAGAGTAGGTTATCTCTCTCAAGGTAGGAAAAGGCTGGGAATGTTTGAGGAACAGGGGACTCAGCTCGTTCATTTGGCTGAGTAGTTTTCTAAGGAAACTTCCTTAAGAAATTAGCTAATATTGGGACGCCTGGGTGGCTCAGTTGGTTAAGCAGCTGCCTTCGGCTCAGGTCATGATCCCAGCGTCCTGGGATCGAGTCCCACATCGGGCTCCTTGCTCATCAGGGAGCCTGCTTCTCCCTCTGCCTCTGCCTGCCATTCTGTCTGCCTGTGCTTGCTCTCTCTCCCTCTCTCTCTCTGACAAATAAATAAATAAAATCTTTAAAAAAAAAAAAGAAATTAGCTAATATCACTTTTTTGTTTTTCCCGAGTAGATGATTTAAACTAAGATGGGAATCTCTGGGAAAAAAAATTAAAAAAAACAAAACAAACAAACAAAAAAAACTTGGAGAGACTTTATGGGGAAGACAGGAATGAGGCTGCAAGTAAGCCAGAGAGCTTCAAGGGATAAAACTAAAAGAATTTCAGAAGACATTTTATACAATTTTACTTTAAGTAGGCATCTCCCCCTGAAATCTTTAGTCAAGTCTATACTACTTGCCATAACATACTACAGTTGGATTGTTGATTTTCTAACATGTCATTGTATGAGCCACAGTGTGGAGTAAGACCTGAGGGCATTGATGGGAGGCCAAGCAAATATGGATTTTAACTGGATTTTGTAAATTATAAAGTATTATGTTCTTTATTGAAAGAAATAAAATCTGCTAATTAAAAATGAACATTTGTATGTGAAGCTTTTACTAGACATCCCTTAAGAAAATAAACTCAGGGGCACCTGGGTGGCTCAGTGGGTTAAAGCCTCTGCCTTTGGCTCAGGACATGATCCCAGGTTCCTGGGATAGAGCCCTGCATCGGGCTCTGTTCAGCAGGGAGCCTGCTTCCTCCTCCCTCTCTCTCTGCCTGCCTCTCTGCCTACTTGTGATCTCTATCAAATAAATAAATAAAATCTTAAAAAAAATAAAATAAACTCAGTTCTGCATTGTTTTTAGAATGCAAATGAAAATGCTGAAATACATGATTCTAATGGTAAGAAATAATATGCTGTTTCTAGCTATTTTTTGGTGGAATGGAAAGATTCTTTTTTTTTTTTTTTTTTTTTTCAGAAGGAACTATGACAATGCTACGTGTAGCCAACAAATCTTGTTTAAAACACTGCCATTTAGCTTTGTTTGAATTATAATTATCTCTTCTTGAGTACTTGCTATGCACTTGTCATTCTATCCACAGAGATTTAATGGGGGAGCTTTGAGACATTTTGCAGGTGTGGAATGTGAAGTACAGAGAAGAGAAGTACGATGTCCATGGTCTCAGAGAGACAATGTGGCTAAGTCAGGATTCAAACCTAAGCAGTTTACCTCTGGTCCACACACTTGCTGCCACCGTGCTGTGTCAGGTCAGGAAGGGAGCTGTGGAGGCAGGGAGTGTGCCACAGGGAGCCAGCCTGGGACTGGGGATGGGGGGATACAAGGCTGAATGTATGCGAGGCTTTAAGCAGCTCAGTATTCCTTGGATTTAGATTCACAGTCAGTATACTTCTAAATTTTAACTGAAATTGTAAATGTAAAATGAAATCTGGGCTTTTTTGTTTGTTTGTTTTTTGTTTTTCCCCTCTAGTTGATGCTAGCTCAGCCCCACACAGAGTGACTGGTACAACTTCAGCCAAGTTATCTACAAATAGAAAAAATTGCAGATTCAATTATACTTTAATATTTTACAATAGAAATTTTGCTTTATTTTCTTTTATTCCATATATACGTATATATGCATGTATGCATTTTTTATTTGTCTGCTTTGTGGAGTCCATGCCTGTCACTGCCAAGCTGATCATCATTTCTGAGAGAAATAACTCTAAAAACATAACTCCTAAAGTTATTTTTTTCTAAAGTTATTTTTTAAAACTTCAGATTTTAGTTATTTTTTTCTAATCTTCAAAGAGCTTTGCTGCTATTTCCATTCTACTCTTTTTGTTTTTGTTTTTATGTCTCTCTTTGCTTTACATATTCACTTACTATACTGTAAAACTAACTTGTCAACTTTTCTCTCTTTTTTTTTTTTTTTTTTTAAAGAAACAATGTGACTCGTCTCTGCTGCCAATTTCTCAGTGTTGCGCTAAACTCTGGTTTGGGGCTGTCTTCATTCCCACTTTCTTTGGGTATAAACCCTGAGTGTAATGTTAACCTCAGACCTGTCCCAGACTCGGCTCTCAGGTCTCTCTGATTCCCAGGGAGTGGAGAGGGAGATTTTCTTCTGCCCAGTGTTTTGGGTGAAATAAGGGGCATACCATAGAAAATAGCATGTTCATTTTTCTGTGGCCTATTCCTGACTTCTTTTCCAAAGATCCTTCTGTCTCTAATGTTTTCTGAGCCACATTGCTCAGTACGTTAAAGATGGACTTCAATCCAAATCACTGCTGTAATCCCTAGCACTCTGTTTTACTTTATTTGACACATTTTATTGCTTCCTCACTAGAGATCCCTTCTATTAAGAACAAGTTTTTCCTCAAAGTCATATTTTAGCAATAATATAATCGATATTTTTAACAAAGATCTTGATTAGGTTGCCCTCGTGCCCTAGGAAACTACTCAGCATGTTTATTGGAAATAACTGCCTGAGGTGGAACAAGTGACAAGTCTATTAGCATAGTTTTCATGATGGAGACCACAGGAACCATTTCTCTCATGTATCAAAACTAGAAAGTATCCATTGCTCTTTTCCAGTGGCATGAGTGAGATTTCATCTCTTGAACACTGACCCATCAATCTAATTGTGTTTCTTTCTCCAGTAACTGTTTAAACTACTTTAAGATAAATACATGTTTCACTTCTGGAACCTGCACAAAATTTCATGACATGTCCTTTGTGTATCTCATCCTGCTGCATTTGAATTTTCTATCCTACCATAACCCACATCTCATTTTTCTCACCTATTTTAACATTATTTTGTCTTGCAGACATCTTTGTCAACCTCCATTAAAACTTTCTAGAATATAATAGGGTAAATAAATTATACTTTGTTAAAGAAATTTAACAAAGGAAGTTCTGAGGGAAGGTTCTAGATTGAGCAATAACAAAGAACACTTAAATATGGTTATATCAATAGTTTTAAATGTTTTTAAAAAAGAAACTGAACTATAAATCTGAAAGGACACTCCAATTTGTGGTAAATGTACATCAAACTCCTTAATTTGGGGGGTAAACTTTATAATGTCTAGTTTATGTGTTGGTGAGCTGATTCTCAAAGTTTTACTGGAACTCAGCTACATCCACTCATTTACATATTGTATGTGACTGCTTTCAGCCTGCAAGAGTGGAGTTAAGAGGCTGTGACAGAGAGCATATGGCCTACAAATCCACACTTGATCTTAGCCAAAAGGCCGAGAAGCGATTGGCCTACAAATTCAAAAATATTTACTATCTGACCTGTTAAAAGAAGAAGTTTGCTGATCTCTGGTCTAGATGAGTGTAAAGCTGCTGAGCTATATTTAGCCAGTGAGTGCTGCACCTGTACGGTGCCACCTACGGAGAGCCCAGGAGGCCAAAGTTGGAAATGTGTTACAGTGTATCTGCTAAGAAATTCCAGACTCTGGTTTCTCCATCAGTATTAATTACAACACATTCCTTTGGGGTCAAACATACTTATTTATCAGGGACAGTTACTTATTTTTTAGAATGTGTGCACACGTAATTCACATATCTACTTTTGTGGGGTGAATACCTAGACATTATGTAATAGATTTGTTCATAATAAAATCATTTCCATTGTACATGGAGAAAATTTTCAGTTTTCTTAATGGACTCACACACATTCAGTGTGTGATATACTTAAGATACTCTTCCATGTGAAAAAAAAAAAAAAAGAAAGAAAGGAATTAAATTTGTCAGGAGACCAAAAATTCCATAGTGGAAACAAAATGGGCAATCTCTGTTTTGATCAGCTTAATCCAACTACATATCTCACAAAAGCAAAGCCATCTTTTTCCACACATATCATATGTGTCTGTCTGCATGTTTGGGAAAGGCTATGAAACCTAAGGGGAGTTATTATGTTACTGATGAAAAGCTCAAATCTGTAACACATATGTGCATTTCAGTACATAGTATCTGCTTATTTTCATTAAATTGCATTAAATGCTTCAATATGTAGTGGAGTCATCTTCCTTAGGAAGCATATACTTGTGGAATTCTTTGTGGTATCCTTGGGAATCCCTTTACCATGTATCCGTGGCATTCTGCCCCTGCTAGCCTCATTCCTTCCTGTCCCCTGGTAAATTTATTAAGACAGGGGAATTTTTCCTTTCTTACTCTAAGATTTGCTCTTGTACCCAAGCTACTGTTTTTGAACCAAAAGAAAAGGCAAAAGACAATATATTTGGGGAAACAATATAACACTACTAGAAATTACTGCATGATATCTGTTTTCCTACTTAGAGGCAGAAACAGAAGTTTTCTCTCATTTTTTTCCCCCAAACTACTGTACTTTACACTGAAGTGGAGTATTGAAGTAGCAGAACAAAGAGAAAGCTGGTATTTTCCAAGGGCAGGGGATTTCACCACTCATATAGATTCACCCTAGTAGGTATATGGAAATGAATAATCACATTTTTACAAAATTCTGTTCTCTGCTATAAGGAATGCAGGTCTGCATGAAAAGTTTTTTTAAAAAAGTTTATTTTAAAATTTCCTCTTCCAACATTCTTTGATTCTGTTACTACTGGAAAATAACAAATGCAAACATATCTCAGGATTTATGTATTATTTTATAAATATGCTTTTGTAAGCATCTGATAACATACAGAGGTTTATTTTTTACTTTTTCTAAGTTAACCACTCATCTTTTATCCACTTTGACACTAGTGTGCCAGAGAGATACTAGATGCTAAATTAGGTTTCTTTTCATTAAACCTAACTTCATGTCCCCAAATCCATCTTATTTATAAGTTTTCCACTTTACTAGCTGAAAGTCATCATCATGTTAATTTTGAAGGCAAATAACCCATTTTTCTGAAATGTAGAAATCAAAGACACTAGGTGTTATTTGTTTGTTTGTTTGTACACACACACACACACACACACACACATGCATGCAACCAAGTGAGATATCAGGAAAAAAATAATTCTAGATGCACTTCAATTATTGTTTTTTTTTTTTTTTTTTATTTCAAATAGAAATAGATGTATGATGTTTGCTTCCTAGAAAGAACAAAAGGTTGGGGAGGCATATACGATCCTAGAGCATGCTATGATCAATAAGTATGATCAGGGACATATCTACTTCTGAAAATCAAAGAAGTGTAGAGCTTGATGAGACTGTTTTCTCTCATCTGGATGAGTCATTACAACAAGCAAACTCAACACTTAAAGTTTACAAACTTGTGTTTACACTCATCCAAGGACTGATGCAGCTTTGCCACCTTTTATGCCTCATGGAGTACTCTCAGGAATGTAGCAGAGATGAAGAGATGACAGTCACATCACCAACGTGTAGGCACTCATTTGTCACTGTACCCATAGCTGACCTTCTGGTTTTCTCTGCTCCACTTTTGGAACAGGAGAACCTGTATTAAACAGCAGAGGTGGGAAGAATATCTTTCTAAGTTTAGGTGCTTACAGCTATGTTGAAGGAAATAAGCAATTTTTTTGTTGTTGTTCTTATGGTTTTATTTATTTATTTGACAGAGAGAAAGGGAACACAAGCAGGGGCAGTGGGAGAGGGAGAAGCAGGCTTTACTGTTGAGCAGGGAGCCCAATGTTGGGGTGCATCCCAGGACCCTGGGATCATGATCTGAGCTGAAGGCAGATGCTTAACTGACTGAGTCACCCAGGTACCTCAATAAGTAATTCTTTATAAAGCTTAGGTGGAAGAAGTGAAATATGTATTAAAATAATATTTGTTGGGGCACCTGGGTGGCTCAGTGGGTTAGACCTCTGCCTTTGGCTCAGGTCATGATCTCAGGGTTCTGGGATCGAGCCTCACATCGGGCTCTCTGCTCAGCAGGGAGCCTACTTCTCCCTCTCCCTCTGCCTGCCTCTCTGCCTACTTGTGATCTCTCTCTTTCAAATAAATAAATAAAATCTTTAAAAAAATAAAAAAAAATAATATTTGTTTTTATTTAAAAGTTAAATGTATCTTCAAATAGTTCACCTATGTAAAGTAGATAATTCAGAATTTATTGTTGGTAGTAATAACAATGATAATAATAGCATATTAGTATATATGTCAGAAACTGTTCTAAGCAATTTACACATATTTAACTTTTAAAATCTTCAACCTTTGGGACTCCTAGGTGGCTCAGTCATTTGAGTGCTGGACTCTTGATTTTGACTCAGGTCATGATTTCAGGGTCATGGGATATAGTTCCATGCTCAGCATGGAGTCTGCTTAAGATTCTCTCTCTCCCTCTCCCTCTGCCTCTCCCCTGACTAGGCTGTGCATGCATACTCTCTCTCTAGAATACATAGATAAATTTTTAAAAAAATAAAATTTTCAAGCCTTCATAACAAGCCTGAGGCAAAGAAAAGCAAATAATTTGTCCAAATTCACACAGAAAAGGCGGACAATTCAGATCCAAACCATATCTCCAAACTCATATTAAAATAAGTGTGTGTGCGTACCTTAAGGTCTTAGATTTTTATCAAAATCCCTCTAGCTTTAGCATTATACACAGCATTTATACACTGCAAAAGAGATACTCAAAAATACTTGCTTCAATGAATGAGTCACATATTATTTAAGAGGCTGGAGACTGTAGTGTTTAAAATCACCAACTCTTCAGTGAGGATTTTAACCCGGGATTAGCAGCCATGAATTAAAAAAAAAAAAAGAAAGAAAGAAAGAAAGAGAAAAAAGAAAATCTTTCTGTTCTGCTTCACTTTTCTCTTTTGTTATGTGGAGATAATAATTGTACTTACTGCAAAGAATCAAGATGGTTAAATGAACTAACATGCACAAAGCGCTAAGGACAGTGCCTGGCACATAAGAAACATTATGGAAATGTAATTGCTGATTATGATTAGGCTTTGATGAGTTACACTGTATCCCTCCAAAACATATGTTGGAGTCCTAATACCCTGTGAATGTGACCTTGCAGAAAGGATCTTTGCAAGATGTAATCAAGTTAAAATGAGGTTACTGGATTAAGATGAGCCCTAAATCCAATACTGGTGTCCTTAAAAAAAGAAAGAGATTTGGGGCTACAGAGGGACACAAGGTAGAAGGTCATGTGATGACAGAGGCAGAGATTGGAGTTATGTTGCCACCGGCAAAAAATACCAAGGATTATGAGCCACCAGCTAGGAAGAGACAATAAAGGATTCTTCTCTTCAGGGGGAGCATGGCTCTGCCAACACCATGATTTTTGTGCCAGTAGTCTCCAGAACTGTGAGAGAATAGTGTTATTATTATTACCGTTATTATTGTTATTTAGCCTCATTTCAATCTGAAATCTCTATTAACTATCATATGTTTAAATTTAGTCTACTCACTATAAGCCTTGAGTATTTTAGAATCAGGATGCAAAATTTGGGAGTGAAATCGACGTTCATGAATTTAAAGTTGTTCACACAAGTGTGAACACAAGTATGAATATTTCACTACTGGTTCCCACATTATATGTCACAGATGGCAATTATGATTCTCTATCACTCTGAGAAACCACCCAAAGAATTAAACTAATAGGAATTCAGCACATACTCCTAGAGGATAATGCCATTTTGAGATCTGGAAATTCATTTTATTACTCGGTTTGTTCTGGTTAAATTATTTTGAAGATTTATTCTCTTATCCATGTATCAAGAATGTGTTTTCTGCTCTTCATTCCCAGAGAAAAGGCAATGAACAATCCTGGCAAAGCTTATCACTTTTGCTGAAGTATAATATGGTAAATTAAATCCTGTGATTTAAATTAGACTATCAGACGAGAGGACTGCATGGTTTCCAGACCTTACAATGAGTTCATGTTCTCTTTTTGGGTCATGACAGAAGAAGACTATTTCATCCATGGGGAAGAGTATGGAAAAATAAACTATTTTTATGTTATGGAGCAGATATTGCTAGCTGTACACGTCTATTATGTTGGAGCCAGTATACATTTTGGAGGTATATTTGTTATGTCACTTAGTCTATCCTAAAAAAAGAGAGAGAAAGAGAGAGAAAAACACATTGCAATCCTCAGTTGGTCATTACATCAAGTAAAACGCATAATATGAAAATAGCTAGAATAAGGAAAAAAGATAGAGAAACTGATATGAGTATTTTATATGAGTTATATGTTATATGTATTTTTATGAGTTATATGTATTTGAATTCAGCCACCAAGATCCAACACTATTACATCAAAATGTTAATTCTTGGGAAAATGAAAAAGGTAGTTTGTTGCATCCATGTGTGTAGGGTATGTATTTATGTGGCACTCTATCAGGTGATTCTAAAATCAATATTGTAAGTTGACTTGTGCCATCTAGAGAAAAGCTAATTCAATCTGATAACATAACAATATTTTCTTTTTAATAAAAAGTAGAATATTATTCTCATTTTTTCTCAGTCAATTCAGATTTCATAATAATGATAAATCACTTGAAAGTAAATCAAGCAGATGAAAGTCTTCAGAAATTAATGTTGCAAAGAAATATCTAAAAATAAGTATGTACAAAATCATATAAATCCAGGGAAAATATGTCCACTATTTTTTTAAATTATTTTGCTTAGTGTAAATAAATACCACAGGTCAGATTTTAAGGTACGTAGTAAGGAGTATAGTAGCTAAACTGTCAATATAGGTTTTGCCAAACACTATTTCCTTACACAATTCTTCTTACTCATTAGTAACCTATTCTTCAAAAAAAAAAAAAAAAGAAGAAGAAGAAGAAAGAAAAAAGAACTAACAGCAGTCATCAATTACCTTATCCTTTCCTTCATACTAAACCATATATGAAGCCCAGTGCATGGAAAGCATTAGGGAAAATGAGTAAAATAAGACAAGAGAGAGCAAGTACTCATTCAGTAGTTTTTACAGGAAGATAAAAGACCATCATGTGTACATGTAAATAGATATTTCTGCTTCCCTGAGTGGTTTTACCTTGACTGCGTGATCTTTCCCTGGCTATCTCTTCTCTCTTCTTTCTACGGCTATTCTACTTCTGAAATTCACATTCAATGCTACCAAGCACACACATTTAGTGACTTTTTAGGAAACCTGGATGAGAAATTGCAATGGTCTCAAACATCTAGAATTTGAATCTCTGACCAAAGTCATAAGTAAATTCCTTTTATAAGTTATTCTTTATATTTTAGATGGTTTCCATTTTGGTCATTATGTTATCATTTGATCTGAAGCTGGTATAATTAACCAATCTGAAATTATTTAGATCTCTAGGAATTAAAGACTTAGTACTTTATGCTTTTAAGTGAAGAGCATAATAAGTTAGAGTGTAAATTTTAAATTACTTTCAGACTAAAGGTTTGCATTTGTCTCCTAGAGCCATCATAACCAAGTATTATGACTAGGTGGCTTAAAAAAAAAATTATTTTCTCAACAATTCTAGAGGCTAGAAATCCAAGATGTAATTAAAGGTTTTGGCAGGTTTGATTTCTTCCAAAAAAGAAGGAAGCTTACCTCCTTGACTTGCTAATGGCTACATTCTGTCTGTGTCCTCACATAGTCTTCCCTCCATCTTTGTTGTATATGTTCTAATATCCTCTTCTTATAAGGACACTAATCATATTGGACTAGGGCCTTACCGAAATGACCCCCCCTTTTAACTTGCTTTCCTCTTTAAAGAGCCTATCTCCAAATACAGTCACATTCCAAGGTATTGGGGGTTAGGACTTCCACATACAAATTCTGAGGGGATACAATTCAACCCATAACAAAGCTATAACTTAAACATACAAAAATTACTGGAAAGTTAAATTTAACAAAGATGTGAAACTAAATACCCCTTTGAAATCTGAAAGGTGAAATAACACTTTCTAAAATATTAAATTTAATCAAATCTCAAGTTTGGTGACTAATTAGTTTAACTAGACTAATATTTTTCTTAAAAATCATTCCAAGCTGTAAAGGATCCACTCTAGACAAAAATAAATTTCTCATAATATCTAAACTGAAAAACAAACAAACAAACAAAAATTTCTTAAACCTATCAAATTGGTAGTACTTGTTTGCATAGATAGACTTTTAATTTTTTTTTTTTTAAGTGAAAAGTGCCAGGGGGCCTCAGCCTCCTCCCCAAGCAGCAGCTGGTGCCTCTTAAGTCCTCTATAGAGTAGTTTAAATGCTGTGTAATATTATTTAAGTAATTTCCTCTTGCCTCATAATCAGAGATACTTACTTTTCATAGAGTCCATACCTAGTCATAATTATTTGAGCTGTCCTATGCCAATGATCATTCTGTTCAATATAAGATGCAAATAAAACACTCAAAAGTTGAAGAATGAGGGTCATTTTTAAGGACAGAAAAGGAAACAAGAAGTAGTAGTGTGTAATATGATACACTTCTGTCTCTCAAATACCTCTACTGTCAGGGGAAGGTTTGGGGCAGTAAAATTATAGAACATATTTTTTTTTAATTATTGCTTTGACCCAAATTAAATTGAAAAAACTCCTGAGGGTAAGAATTTAGGCTACTTTCTGTCATGTCTACTTTTTTTTTTTCTTTTTTAGGATAAGTTTTATAAGGAAGTTCACATCAATGCATTCACATCAAATGCCTAAGTGAACTTGTGTTTGATGGTGGAGGTGGTGGGGTTGAGACGTCTAAGAGATTGTTGGGGAATATTGGCTGGTAAATGTAATGGAGGAAAGTGACACACAGGGGTAGAAGTGAGAAAATGTGAGAATGTTTGAGACATTAAGCAAAACACCCACTTAAGGGTATTATTTCAGACTGGCTCTTTTTTTTTTTTAAGATTTTATTTATTTATTTGACAGAGAGAGAGATCACAAGTAGGCAGAGAGACAGACAGAGAGAGATGAGGAGAAGCAGGCTCCCCGCTGAGCAGAGAGCCTGATGCGGGACTTGATCCCAGGCCCCTGGGATCATGACCTGAGCCGAAGGCAGAGGCTTAACCCACTGAGGCACCCAGGCGCCCCAACTGGCTCTTTAATTATAGACATAAAACTACCAAATATTTTACTGTTTGTTTTTTTTTTTAATGTTTAAAAGTTTCAAGTCTCTCCTCTAGTTGATAACTGCTGGAGTCCTCACAAATTAATTATAATCAATTGAACCACTCAAGATTAGGCTGAGTCATTAAAAATTTTTAGAGAGATACTCTGGGAATACAAAAAGGGAATTCAAATAAATACATTAAAATAAAAAAAACAGACATTTTGTTCTCACAATTCTACATAGCCTTTTATATATCTGCCCTCTCAAGAATGTTTCCAAATGCTTTAGTACACTTTTTTAAAAAATTTTTCTTTAATTTTTTCTATTTTTTTTTAAAGACTCTATTTATTTATTTGACAGAGAGAGAGAGAGAGAGCATAAGCAGAGGAAGTGGCAGGACGAAGAATGAGAAGCAGACTCCCTGGGAGCAGGGAGCCTGATGCTGGGCAGAATTCCAAGACACTGGGATCATGACCTGAGCCAAAGGCAGAGGCTTAACCAACTAAGCCACCCAGATGCCTCTCTTTAATACTCTTTGATACTCTCATTGTGGCTTTCTCAAAAGTATTTTCATCTTGTGCAAATTTTAGAATTTGAAGCAGGGCCTTATTTGAATGGAATTCTTTCTAAACAGAGTAAAAGTTTTCTTCCTGATTCTCCTTGATACTCTTTTTTATCCTAAGGGCATATATCAAAGCAACTGAAATTAGGGACTTTCTGGTAAAATAGACATGGCTGAGGGAGCCTCTCTTCCATTAGTTCCATGTATGATTTTTAAGGAAGTTACTTAATGTATGTTATTTAAAAGAGTTATTAAGTGGATTAAATGAGACAGTGGTCTAAAAGGCTGAGCATGCTGCCTGGCACATGGTTATACTCTTTTTAGATCACATTACTGTTTTCTTACTACGCGGAGTTTATTCTACATAGATACATTATTTTAAATATATTTTAATAATGTATGAAATGAAAGAACTGTTTGCTCTAGTAGTTCTATTAGCAGAGGGGCAGCTTATCAAAGACAATTAATCAACTGTGTACTTGACACTGATTTCAGCTTGCTCTGTGGATGATAAGGGGCTCAGGGAAACCACAGGGAGAGATTTTTTTTTTTTAAAGATTTTATTTATTTATTTGACAGACAGAAATCACAAGTAGGCAGAGAGGCAGGCAGAGAGAGAGAGAGGGAAGCAGGCTCCCCGCTGAGCGGAGAGCCCGATGCGGGGCTCGATCCCAGGACCCTGGGATCATGACCTGAGCCGAAGGCAGAGGCTTTAACCCACTGAGCCACCCAGGTGCCCCCACAGGGAGAGATTTTTAAGGTGGAATCCGGGAAGGTGATTCTTTACAGGACCAGGAAGAATGCATACTGTTGTCTTTCTGCAACTAACCAATGGGAGCCAATCTCCAGAATAAGCAGCAATATGGAGGAAGACAGCTCTCCTTTGCATTTTTAGACTCTTAGTGCATGCCAAGTGAAGGCTTTGAAGGCCAAGGCAACAAGTCTCCACATGGTGTCAGAGGTGCTGCGACCAGAGATGCTGTGGTCCTTGCACTTGTTTCCAACCATGTGTGTATCTGAAGGTAATAAACACTTTTTGGACACCTTTGTTTAGTTGCTTTGGTTGATGAGGATATAAGAGTTAATACACAGTTCCTGCCAGTTTGGCCAGTTTGGCCAGAAAGAAGACATTAAGATAGAAAAAGCGATAGAAGGGTACCAGAAATTAATGTTTAAAAATATATATAATATATGTATTTAAATTTAAAAGATTTTTAAAAAAGAATTGGTAATCTTGACATTGAGTTTATTCCAGTATTTAAGTTTTAGAATCTGCCTTAAATTTTGTATTTTCCAAAAATCTATTCAAGAATATAATTAGTATTCCCATGATTCTTTAGTTAAAGGGAATTTTTTGCTTGTCTGTTTAGAAAAGTCTGTATTGGCATCCTTGCTTTTCAGTTTTCAGTGCCAGGACAGAACTAATGTGCCCGGTTGGGGGTCCAGGCACCTGGCACTCCAGTAGATTAATTACCTGAAGGCAACAACAAGTAGGGACTCTTATCTTTGGCCTATAACCTCCTCAAATGTGTTAGCTAAACAATGTGCTTATGTAAACATTTTGGGGAAGAGAATCTTAACTCTTACCAGATTTTCAAAGTGATGACCAAAAAATAAAAAGTATCATCTACTTAGGAGGATGATGCAAAGCTAAATGCCAAGGCTTTAAATTCTATTTTTGTGATAAAAAAAAAAAAGTCACCATGACTCATATTGGTTTAGCTAAGCTTTTGTCCCTGAGATCAATTTTACACTATCCTCAAATGAGTTCAACTTTCCCTCATCTTTATTTCTGGAATTAGATTTTCTTAACTAAAAAAGTTGCATTTTCCATAATGTCTGTCTACTTCCTAGAATATCAAAGTCATTTTTCATTTCAACACTATTCTCTAAATTTAATTCCCACCACATTCTACTTTATAATATCATGACCATAATCACTAAAGCATTTTAACAATACTATTTATTCCAAAATCAAGTTACAACCATTATTCATTTCTCCAAAAAGAAAAACTAAGAATAAAATTTTTAAAATGTTCACTTATTTTACAAATTTTTATGTTATGTGTTATATAAAATAATTCATTGAATTACAAAGTGACATTTTTTCCTACTGTTGCACTGTGTGAATTAACCTATTCATAATTTGACCTTTATCTTTGGCATAGGCCATTGTCATCTTTAGAGCTTCATTTCAGTGTGCCTTGTCTTCATTTACTTCTTAAATGTTTGGGATATGACAATTTTTAAACATGTGCATGTCATAATTGCAAATTTTATCCCATATCACCAATAACCACTTATAATTGTGAACTCTACCACCTATTAACTACATTGCTTTTAAAATGACTAGTAAAACTGACACATGGGTGGCTCAATTGTTTAAGCGTCTGACTCTTAATTTTTTTTTTAAAGATTTTATTTATTTATTTGACAGAGAGAGAGATCACAAGTAGACAGAGAGGCAGGCAGAGAGAGAGGAGGAAGCAGGCTCCCTGCTGAGCAGAGAGCCCGATGCGGGGTTCGATCCCAGGACCCTGAGATCATGACCTGAGCCGAAGGCAGCGGCTTAACCCACTGAGCCACCCAGGCGCCCCCTGACTCTTAATTTTGACTCAGGTCATGATTTCGGGGTTCTGGGATCAAGCCCTGCCATCAGGCTCTGGGCTAGGTATGGAACCTGCTTAAGATTCTCTCACTCTGCCTCTTCCACTTCCCTTCCCCCACACTGCATGCAGGCTTTCTTTCTCTGAGATAAATTAATTTTAAAATTTTTTAAAATAAAATGACTGGTAAAAGACTTGGTTGCAATATTTAATACATAGTAATTACTACATCTGTATTAAATTTATTTTATTATTTTATGACTATTTCAAATGATCTCTATAAATATCTAAGTATATTTCTAAATATATGAATATCTCTATATATTTATAATAGAGATTTACACAAATATAGGTATATTGTATAAATATAAATATCTAGAAATTTCTAGAAACTAGCAACAGTATGAGCCACTTTAGGCTGGTTTGTCTTCCCTGAGGGGTACTTTTTTATTTACAAAAAAGTAAATATGAAAGCACTAGGAATTTGAAAGATTTGAAAAGACAATAAAAAGTAATTTCCTAAGAATAAAGGTGGAAAAATACAACTCAGTTTATTTTGTGATGTTTAAGATATATTACATTTGGCAATCACTTTGTTTACAGTATAATCCTCCACTAGTTGTAAAATTTTCTCCAACAAATGACTATTTCTCAGTTTTCACACAGTTGAATAAAAATAGTAAACTATAAATTTATAGAAACTGATCTACTCAATATTCTAGAATGAACTTGATTGATATTCAAATACTTCCATAAGTAGCACAGGGAGACACTAGACCATAGAGTACTTTTGAGTATAATAGCATAATCACCCATGATATAATGGTCTATGTGGGTATGATTTTTTATTAATTTTGCAAAAACAAAATTCATATTTTCTTTTTTTTTCCTGATTATTTTCTCAGTTTCTTACATTCCATTTGTAATTCCTCAGAATGTTTTGGAATATATTATAGTTTTTCTTTTCCTTTTTAATGCATTGTCCCTTATAATTTCACATGATGTATATATATATATATTTTTAATACAGTCTAATGGTAAGAAGCACTGGGTGTACCAGAATATACTCGACATTCATAATAATCAACTTAATACCATTCACTTAGAACATAATGCAATAAACTTTCTAGTAGACATTAACACTCAGTAATCACAGCCAACACTTCCACATTCCTTAAAATTACAGAGCAGAATACTCCTTGACCTAAGATCTTTTAATCTCTATTGCATGTTATTCTCCATATTGCAGAAAGGATTACACAGTAATATAGAAAATCATAATCAAGGTATGAGGTGATTTAGAAGTCATCATAAAACATTGTATTTAGTAATGTCAGTGAAGATACAGCATGCTATGTTCTCATTTTTAAATATCACCCAGTACAATTATTTGGAAGTCCAGAAATTTTCCACGTTAAAATGTTCTCTAATTTTCCTTCAGGTCATCATTTCTATCATCAGAATAAGAAACCAAGAGTGAGTCATAGACAAGAGGAAATGAAGACAATTGTAGCACAGTTTATATGTCAGATTTGTAGGGCCAAATGCTTTATAAGCCTTTTACATGTATTCTGGTATTTTGCTAATGCGGCTACAATATCTCCAGGGCCTTAACATCCTTTCTTTCGTCTCTCAAGTGGCCTATAAAGGATGGTTAGAAGAACATAGAATAAAAAAAGAAAATGACCAGAGGGGTTTTCTGGTCACTTTTTCCAGTTTGATCACTTAAAAAAAAAAATCATTTTCCTTTTCTTTGGTTCTGCTTATTTTAGAGAAACAGTTTAAATATTACAGGAACTCACAGGCTAACCAAATATCTAAGAAAGTTGCACTCCCTCTTCTTGATGTTGACTGATTTTAAAAGACCCAGAAGTATAGACAATGATATTCTCGCATTGGGTATTTTATGAGCAAATGGAATAAAAGTTTCCCTCTTTCTCTCCCATCAGCAATGAAAATAAGCCTAAAAAAGGACTCAAGTTCAATTAGGGATTGTTTAATTGACCTGCTGTTGAGTCAATCCTGATTTTCTTTTCACACATTAAACTACAAAATTTATAGTGTCTGAAAATGTTGCTTTTTACAATGTGTGTGAAGACTGAATGAGCCATATCCCTCCAGAACTGCTAAAATCAGACTGAACATTACATTTACCCTCCTCAGAGAAAGGACTTTTCTTTCAATGGGAGGCTTATCTACTCTTAAAATGTCAAAATGGGGGGCACCTGGGTGGCTCAGTGGGTTAAGCCGCTGCCTTAGGCTCAGGTCATGATCTCAGAGTCCTGGGATCGAGCCCTGCATCGGGCTCTCTGCTCGGCAGGGAGCCTGCTTCCTCCTCTCTCTCTCTGCCTGCCTCTGCCTGCCTCTCTGCCTGCTTGTGATCTCTCTCTGTCAAATAAATTTAAAAAAAAATAAAATAAAATCTTTAAAAAAAAAAAACGTCAAAATGGTTATGTTCGGTTTCTTTCTTCCTTTTAAATCTGGCCTCTATATTTTATAGTGAATATATAATTAAGCAAAAACATATTGGCATTAACATCCAAAGACACTTGGAGGGTTATAGCTCAATAATGAAAGTAAGTATATATTCTTTTTTTCATATAAGAATGCAAATTTCATGAGCTGGAGAACTTGACACTATACACTTGGTCTAGTTTCCCTGATGAGTCTTACTGACTTCACTAGCCCTTAAAAGAATCTTGTCAAGCATACTGCTTACATATAGTTAGTAAAAACAAAGCTATTCCTTCATTTTAAGAAGCTAAAACTAATTATTATACAGAGCATCTACAAATTTTATTAGAATTCACTATTATTCTTCAATTCTAAATATATTATGCCAGAAGAAATATTTTGTTATGGCTTGCTTTTCCAACTTAAGCTCCCCCCATAAACAAAATGTTGACATATGCAAATGAATAATGGGACATTCTGCATCAGCTACCCATTACTGTACACAAATCATCTCATAATGTGGTCTGGTCTAAGAGGTAAGTAGGTATTAACGCTCTTGAGTCTACCATGAGCAGGTTGTTGAGTCTAGGCCTTGTTTCCTCCTCATCTGATTTTTTGGGAAACATATTGGCAGTTCTGCTTCTAGTACTTTGTGGGATGTTGATTGGGGTGCCTTGTTCCTCTTCCCTGCTAGGTTAGGTTTATTCATCTGCTAGCAGAGCAGGATTCAAGAGAAGGAAGCTCTTTTGAAAGTACAACAAAACTTGTAGGCTTCCTCTGAATCTGACACAAGTCCATTCTCATGGCAAATATGCAATTATTCAGGAGACACTCATCTCTCTGTAGACTTACAGCTGCTTTAGGCATGTCAGAAGGTTACTAGATAAGACCCTTCGGTTTCTTAAAAACTCTTTTATCTAGCTGGAAGGGAATCCAGGGCTCAATGAAGGGTCTTATAATAATACACTCGATTTGATCTTATCCTTAGAACTTTTTTCATGTTGGGGCTCTTACTGGTTAGGAAGACAGAGATGAGAAACAGTTCTGTTTTTGGTTTTTGTTGTTTTTTTATATTCCTCCAATTTCTTGAAAACCGGCCAGTTCTTTCTCTACTTCAGAGGTTGGCAAACTAAGACCATAGGCCAAATCCAGCTCGCCTCCTATTTTTATATGGACTGGGAACTAAGACTATGTTCGCATTTTTTTATATTACAAAAAAATCAAAAGAAGGAAAATATTTTGTGATACATGCAAATCATATTATATTCACATTTCAGTGTCCATAAATAAGTTTTTTTGAAACATAGCCTTATTCATTCATTTACATATTGGCTCTGGCTGTTCTTTGCACAATAATAGCAGAGCTGAAAATTTGAGATAGCACTCCATCATTACATAGCCAAAAATGCTATCTGACCCTTTACAGAAAAAGTTGGGAGACCTCTGCTCTAATTCATACTCTGTTCTTTAAGTACTCTGTCTTATACAGCTAAAAGAAGCCAACTGACACTTCCAACATTTTGTCTGGAAAGCATTTTATGAAAGCCCAATGATTTATTAGTAACATATCTATTGGTATAGTCTTGCCAATTGTTTTGTTATTTTATAATGGGTCTCTGTTTTTCCAGCATCCAGTAGCAATCTCTCACCATTTTCTAGCCTCTACTAAATACTTGCTCACCATGTTTGCATTATCTGCTCATTGCTTTGCTTTCAAACCAGAGTCTCTCAGTTTATGTCAAAAGCATTCCATCTCTCTATACTAATTTATATATTAGCTCTCTCTTTCAGTAGAAGAAATAAACACAGAACTATGTTGTTTAAAACAACAGGATTTATTATTTCTCCTGAGTTTGTGGGTCAGCTGGGTAATAGTGATGATCTTGCCTAGGCTTGTCCATGTATTTAAAATTAACTTGTAGTCTGGCTGGTATAGAATGACCTTTGGGGCATATCCTTTATTTAGCCGGCTGTTGGCTGGGGCAACCTGAATGACTGGGCTTTGGGCCTCTCATCCTCAAGCAGATGACCTTGGGCTTGTCAGCGTGATGGTGGTGGGGATCCAAAACTTTGAGTGGAAACATGCAAGATTTCCTGAGGCATGGACTAAGAACTAGCACTCCATAATTCCCTCCACTGTGTGTTAACAAGAAAAACCCAGCCCAGATTTAGTGAGTGAGGAAAACATTCTGCCTCTTGATGAGATAATCATAAAACATATAATATCATTTTAAGAAGCTTTTGATATACAGAGTATCCTGGCATACAAAGCATATAAGCTAATTTGTATTTGCTAATAGTCTTCAATTCGGAATATACTCTACACAAAATAATTATTCTATCTTTTCCAGCCCTAACATTGTAACAATGACAAATGAATAATGAAACACTTCCAACAAGTTATTAGTGTTGATCAAGATCATATTTCAGATACAGAATTGGGGAAAGGACATGTAAGATAACTGAAGAAATTTAAATCCAGGTAATTCAAAGGTCAACCTTTTCAAGTGCACATTTGGGAAGAAGGAGTATTTTTTGTTTTTAAATCCTTCTTAAGTGACCCACTTCGAAACTATTCTTCTCTATTTGGGGATTCCTTATCCTGTTGCTAATGTGCATGTCTTTTTTTTTTTTTTTTTAAAGATTTTATTTATTTATTTGACAGAGAGAAATCACAAGTAAGCAGAGAGGCAGGCAGAGAGAGAGGAAGAAGCAGGCTCCCTGCTGAGCAGAAAGCCCGATGCAGGGCTCGAACCCAGGACCTGAGATCATGACCTGAGCTGAAGGCAGCGGCTTAACCCACTGAGCCACCCAGGCGCCCCTAGTGTGCATGTCTTTGCTATACTCCCCTTTTTCAGGATTTTCTTTCAATATTTTCTTTTGGTGGGTGTCAGATAATGATGTATTAGGTTATATAATTTAACTGTCCTGTCTCTTCAGTCTCTTCAGTCTCTTTAGTGTCCCCAATTTTTTGTCCAAGTACTAACATAAGAAGATTGGTATTCACCGATTGGTGTAATGACTCAGAGTAGGGCTGAGAGTCTGAACAAAAGGGTAAGAATACCAAGTGCAAGCTTTCATGGGTCTCTTGCTTATGCATTTTCACTGCATTCATACTATTAAAAAATAAGAGAAGGGATGTGACTTGATTTTAATTACTTGGGGTTATTGAATAGATGAAGAGGAGGCAAAAACAAGCAAATAAACAAACAAAAAAAATATATTTTGTGTCAGCCTTGCCAAGCCAAGGTCAAACAAACTTCCTACTAGGATTGTGAGAAAAATATCAGAAAATCAGGGACCTTGGGACAAATACCTACGTAGGTTCAGTGGGCTTTCCTAACCAGGTTTCTTGAAGGGCCACAGACTTCATTCCATTAGCTTCTGACAGTATTGTTTTCATCAAGCATAATGTTGTCACCAAGCTGGAAAAATCACTTTTATTTCCTGGAGACTCTTACAGGGAGCTCTTGGGTTTGTAGGATGGCTTCAAAGGCATCTGTGACTGAGAGAGAATCTTTTTCTCTAAATATAAGATGAGAGAAAAACCAAAGTTTTTAAAATTTGGTGTATCTGACAGCCATCAAGGGGAAAAGTATCCAAAGAATTAAGCATTTTTATAAGGGGTTGTTTTTCACAGTAAGCCTTATTCATAACTTGATTGTTTGTAACCAAGGGTTTATCTCTTTAAAAAAGGAGCTTGCTTTGGGGCAGCTCCACATCTACTTACAAGGGTGAAATAGGGTCTCACCCTTTATTCAACTGCTAAGTCCTACTTATTTTGTATTATCCAAAATGTTACTTCCTCAGAGAATCCTTCCTACTCCCTGATTTCTTTAAAAATGCAGTTTGTTTACTTACTTTTTTTTTTTTAAGATTTTATTTATTTATTTGACAGAGATCACAAGTAGACGGAGAGGCAGGCAGAGAGAGAGAGAGAGAGGGAAGCAGGCTTCTTGCTGAGCAGAGAGCCTGATGTGGGACTTGATCCCAGGACCCTGAGATCATTACCTGAGCCGAAGGCAGCGGCTTAACCCACTGAGCCACCCAGGCGCCCCAACTTACTTATTTTTTAAGACTTCATTTAATTTTTAGAGCAGATTTAATGATCCTTTGTGTGTTTGTGTGGAATGGCCCCCAACTTCCTGATGGAGTCCTACTTTCTCCCCCACCCAGAGCCTGGTATTCATTGGTTACTTTAAAAAGACCCAGCAGACACATTTATAGTTTCCAATATCTGAGGCCAAATCACCTCTCCATGAAGGGTGTTTCCAGACTAGTCTTTACAAATGAAATGGAAACAGTGAGAGGATTTATAATTCTCCTTTGTGAGATACCTCAAACATAGGAAGTGGGCATGTGAACTGATCTTCCCATTAAACCCTTAGGTACTTCCCTTTGAGTCTAATTCAGTCACATATGTATTCAATTAACTTCTCTATCTCACTCTCCCCATCTCCTTACTCATCCCTACATACAAGCCTTAATCAGCAAGGTCATCTAACTCTTGAAAATATTTCTGTGGATAATTCATTTATCACTTCTAGGTACAATTTGTCCAACCCAATGGAATCCTAAAAATTTTAATGTGATTTATGATCCTTGTTTATTCATAAGGTTTATCAGGTTCCTCAAATATGTACTAATAGGTCCAATACCATATTCATTTTTCCTACTTTTCATTATTAATCTTTAGCCAAGAACCTGTAATTTGGTGGCACCATTATATAGAGTTTTAAAACTTATTTCAAAGGAAGGATTACTGACTTAGATCAATTTTTAGCTGAAAATGTGCTGGTAAGCTTATTGACTACTAAATCTAACAATTTAAATAAACTTAAAGATATATTTAAAAAAAAGAAAAAGAAAAAGAAATTTTTTTAACCATTGCTACTTAAACAGTTACTTTTTTTGAAGCGCAATTGTCAATACAAAAATGAAAATTTCATACATGTCTAGCTTGATGAATTTCCCAAACTGAACACACCTGTGTAGCCAACCTTCAGATCCATAAACAAAAGAGAATCAGGAACACCCCCTGCTCATGCTTCCTTCCAAAGGTTAATATTTCTGGAGGAAGACAATTCTATTGTGGGAGCAAATATGAGGGGCACCTGATATCCACTTGAGTTTTCTTCATCTGTAAAGTGAGTGGAATAATAAATACGCTGAAAATCTGCTCTATAAATGAGATCAACTCAATGAAAATATGTCATAAACCACAGCAAGCTGCACAAATGAACAGTATTATTTTAATTTTCTGTTTCTACAAAGTACCCATTGCAGAGTTCACCTTTGGAAAAATGATCAGACTTGGCTCAAACCATGAAGAAGAAGGAGTGTTGCTAAAAAATGCCAGCAGGCTGCCTTCCAACAGACCTCTTAGAGTCTCATTACCTTGGTAGATTTGCCTGGCTCTGAGTCTGGCCCTCAGCCTTTCCAGACTCTGAAATCTAGTTGTCTATTGCTAAGGGGCCTCATGATATTAAATAAGCTCAAGAGACTGATTTTAAAAATCAAAGCCCTGATTTATTAATTTACAATGAGGGGACCAGGCACTTGAGTCTTCTGGCCAGAACATTCTCTCCCCGCTGATACTCCTTTGGGAAGCTACGCTGTATTCATTAGCTTGCTCAGTGAGCTTGGTTTCAGAGTAAGAATTAGACGAGAGGAATCTCCTATACTGTGTGACATTGGTTCACTACTTTTTTTGTACCAAGGCAACTCTGCACTTTGACTATTCTTTCCAGAAAAACTCAGCTGCCAATCCAATGGGAAAGCACTCTGAAACCTTCAGCTTCCAGGAAATGAAAAATACAGCATTTTGGGATCTCAATTTAAAAATGGATTTATAAGTCCTCTGTGGGCTCACCTGCAGTATAAACTTTTGACCTGGTGATCACCCTCACCTCTAGCAGAGAGTACATATGCCTGGCTGGAACACTCAAAGACCATTGTATTTACCTTTCCTTCTCTTCCTTGAAGTGGTCATTCTGAATATTTACTTTTGGAGTTAATCTTTTTTTTCTTTTGTATCATTAGTAGGGAAAGAGATATGTAACTGAGGTGGAAGCTGGTACCTGTGAAAGTAAATGCTGACTATCATGAGCCCAGAGTTAGGTAAGTGACTCAGAGACTTGCTGGTAGAATGACTAGTAGATAACTTCTCAGACTCAGGGCTTGTGTGGGTAATGGCCGCTGCCTTCTCTTGCTCCTGACTTCTCCTATCTCTATGCCTCTCTGGTTTAGCAATCTTCAGACTTCCCCAAGCCCCCAACTAATTGAGCAGCTGTTTCTTTCATACTGTTCATATTTTCAACCTTTCATGTACTTCTGGAGACATTACTACCCTTTGCAAAAGTTATTTTTTTAAATATTTGAAATTAATCTGTTTTGGGTTGATTCTGAGGTTTTGAGCTCACAATTAACAATACTGACAATACTTTTAACCTATTCTGGGGCAACCGTATACTTCTATAACCTACATTTAGATCATTTGTAATATGGAACTATTTGAGGATTTATTGAAATAATAAGTGTAAAACACTTAGATAAGTGGATAATACTATTTAAAGATGTGCTCCAAAATCACATTTTTGATCAAATGAAAAATGGTTAATGTTAAAATCAATATTTACTTGTGATTTTGTACTTTTTCCTCTTCACAAATTCTGGAGCCATTAAAATTGATATTTTTCTTTAAATTCACCCTCACAATAAGGGAAGAATTCCAAAATAAGATTATTCTTGAGATAATCATGACCTAGAAAGTGTTAAGTGACAAAGCATTAAAAGTATACTTTAAAGGTTATTTTTCCATTATTTTTGGTAATGCCAATATACCAAATGATTCTAAAATATCAGAATTATGATAAAACATATTTGGTACTATACCATTTATATTAAAACAAACACATTTAATGGTCCAAAAGATTGCGATAGTCTCCCTAATTTTTAAGCTAATATACTGTCATTAAATTAATTATTAAAATATTCTTAAATTTTTAAAACAAAATTCACAGCATCACAATCATCATCAAATGTATTTTTCCTTTCAGAAAAAAATGTACGTATACTTAAAATGACTGAATTTCAACATATAAAATGGATAATGAGATTTTCACTTTAAGTTACATCAAGAATGCTTTCAGTATTTGAAAATGCATATTTAATTATTAATAATAAACCCAAATAACATAATAAAATACTGATATCACTAATAGTAATTAGATATGATCACAATTATCATTGATCATGAACCAGTTTAGAGTTGTCAGAAAGGACATTGCAGTGGGCACTCAGCAGTTTGGCAGTCCAATAGCCAGTGAAAAAGCCATGGTCAAATAACAGACTTTTGCTAATTTCCTGGTTTTTTTGTTAATTTTATCCACAAAGCCAAAATTTAGAGAATCTCTTTATAAGAAGTATTCAGGAAGCTTTTGTAATTATCATTCTTATATATGTGTACATAAACTAATTTTCCAATAAAACTTAAAAATTAAGCAATAAACATACATTTTAAACACTGCATTTTTTTCTGGTGGTTAGAATTCAAGATTCAAAACAATCAA
Source organism: Lutra lutra (assembly GCF_902655055.1). Lineage (NCBI taxonomy): Eukaryota > Metazoa > Chordata > Mammalia > Carnivora > Mustelidae > Lutra > Lutra lutra. Next base: position 124,223,784 of record NC_062279.1, on the reverse strand, counting down.
ACTTTCACAATCAAACAATTCTAAATCCAGAGATAAGTGTTTTAAAATACTATCACTTATAAGGAAACTGAAGTGTTTCAGAAAGGATTATTGCAGAAAGCACACTACAGATAATTTTAGTTGACACATTTTAAATGTTTAAATCTGAGAGAATTATCCAACTCACTTAATATTTAAGCATCCAAGCATTTCCTTCTACTCTTGATTCCTTTCATTTGAAAACAGAATGTCACTCTTAGGATAATTTGATAAATGTTATGTCAGCAATTTTTAGAAAGAGTTTTCTGTTGTTACAGAACTGGCAGACGTTAAACAGACAAAGTCACAGAATAATTGATATGGACAACAGAAGTAAGGATTTCGACTCCCAGTAGGCAAACCACCTGTACAAACAACATTTCTAACTTCAATTTGAGTTGCTGGCTTCTGAACACTCAAGTATTTAGGGCATTCAAAAGATTTCATTAATGGAAGAAATAACTCCAGGCCTGAGTTACAAGGTGGTTTTTATCCCTCAAGATTGGGGTCCAATAATAAGTATGGTTAATGCTGTATTGAAGACAAACGCTTTTTTTGATCAGAATTAGAACCCTTCCATTTTAGTATATTTCATATGTTTTTATTCAGATGTTTTAATGCTGCTTTCCCTTGAAATCTTCAGGCAGACATTTTTAGAGATAGAATATAAAAAGACAGAAAATGACCATCCATATGTTTCCACATTCCAAGGTTGTCACAGCATTGCCATCCAGACAAAGTCTGTTCTGGATTCTTAACACATTAGTTTGGGTTAGAGGGGTGAACTACTTATACAGGGGTCTCTTTTAACATTACTATGCATTGCAGAGCCTGTTACTACAATGAATTGGCTTAGACCCCCTGACTCATGTTTAAAGAGACACATAATTTGGTTTGGTTTGGTTTCATTGAAGAGTAAGGATTTAAATTATTTTTAAATACACTTTTTTAAATTGTCAAACAATTTTAGATTTATAGAAAATTGTGAAGGTAACACAGATAGTTCTATATTTCTATACCCATTTTCCCTTATTAGTAACACTTTACATTAGTATACCACATTTATTATTATTGCTGAACCAATAGTGATATGTTATTAGTAACTAAAATCTATAGCTTATTCAGATTTCCATAGTTCTTACTTAAGTTTCTTTTTATGTTCCAGGATCCCATCTAGGATCTCACTTTATATCCAGTCATCATGTACCCTTGGGTTTCTCATGGCTGTGATAGTTTCTCAGACTTTTCTTGTCTTTGGTGACCTTGACATTTTTGAGACTACTAGCTAAGTTTCTTAAGAATGTCTAATGAAAATAAATAAAGAAAGAAAGAAAAGAAAAGAAAAAGAAAAAAGAATGCCTTCCGATAGGAATTTGTCTGATTTTTTTTTCTTGAAATTATACTAGGTATGGAGTTTGACACGGAAGACCATAGCATTGAAGTACTATTGTCATATCTTATCAAAGATACATGACTTATCACACTCATATTGATCTAAGTTACTGGCTAAGGTAGTGCTTTTCAGGTTTCTTCAATATAAATGTCGTCTTTCCCACCCCACCGCTTCCCATACTGTCTTTTCTGGAAAGAAGTCACTACGTACAGCCCACATGTGAGGGGTAGGGAGTGAATCCCTATCTCCTTGAGGGCACATTATCTACACAGATTATTCAGAATTCTTCTGCTCAAGAGATTTGTCTCTTCTCATATTCATTCATTTATTCATTCATTCAATCATTTATTGATATCTGTATGTACTCATACATACTTATTTTATATACTGGGTTATAACCCAGTTCTACTTTTCTTCTTTTGTTGCTCAAATTCTCTCAGTTCTGGCCATTAGGAACTCTTCAGGTGCTTTCTGTATCCTTTTCATATACCTCATATTTGTGTGTGTATGTGGGGGTGGGGATCTCTGAATCTCCTAAATATTTTTTTAATTTGCATACATTAAGGTTTATTTTTTGTGTTGTAAATTTCCATGGATTTTAACAGATACATAATTTCATGTATCTACCATGAGTGTATTATGTAGAATGCTTTCACTGCCCTAAGACATCCCCTGTACTTCGCTTACTCACCCTTCTCCTTTGTACCAAACTCCCGACAGCCACTGATCTTCATGCAATTTTATAATTTTGCTTTTTCCATAGGTCATATAATTAGGATTATAACTATGTAGCCTTCCCACCCTATCTTTGTTCACTTAAAAATATGCATTTAAGATTCCATCCATTGTTTTCCATGGTTGAATTGCTGATTTATTTTGATGGCTGAATAATATTCCATTATATAAATGTAGCACTGTTTCTGTGTTCACCTACTGAAGGATGGCTTGCTTGCTTCCAGTTTTTGACAATTATGAATAAAGCATGCAAGTTTTAGGGTGGACAAACTTTTTGAATAACCTAAATAACCTAAAAGCAGTGGTGCTGTATCATATGGTAAAATTATGCTTAAATTTGTAAGAAACTGGCAAATTTTCTCCTGCAATGGGGGATGTCATTTTCAAATACCACCAGAAATGAATGAGGATTTTGTTGCTCTGCTTCTTGACAGTTACTGATATTGTCAGTGTTTGGGATTTTTGCCACTCGAATGCATGGGTAGTGATTTCTTGTTGTTCTTTTAACCTCCAATTCTGTGATGATAATAATGTTAAACATCATTTCATGTTTATTTTGCCACCTCTATATCTGTGTTGGTAAAGTCTATTCAGATCTTTTTCCCACTTAAAAAAAAAAAATACTATTTTCTTAATGTTGAATTTTAAGAGTTCTTTGTATATTTTGGATATGAGTTCTTTATTAGATATGGGTTTTGCTCCTGGTTTCTCCCAGTCTTCGGCTGGTCTTTTCACTCTCTTAATAGTGTCTTTTGCAAAGCAAAAATCCTAGTTTTCATACAATACAACCTATTCTTTTTCATGGATTATATATTTGGATCATTTTGGGGATGTGTTTTGTCTAAAACCGCATCACCAGGAAAATATTTTTAATAGCTACATATCTGTTTTTTTAATATTAGATGCTTTGACGATATCTTTAACATCTCTTTCTCTTTCAATTCTCTTTATCTGCTCTCTTTCCTCTTTCCTCAGTTTCTGTTTTCTCTTTCTCTGTTTCCTTCTTTTCTCTCTGGCAGTAAATAGACTAGAATAGGAAAAGTATAATTAAGATGAGCTAGTAAGTCAACAATGGCTTTAATTTATTCATTTGTTTCTATGGATATTTTACTTACATGTTAGAAGTATTCTTTTGTGGTCTAGAGATCATTTATATGCTAGCTTCTGGGTAGTAAATTATCTGTAGTAAAAGTCAAAGGATGCTCTAATAATGCACCAATTAATCAAAATCAATATTTTATTCAGCAGAATTACCAATAGCATAAATATATGTTGTTTTCCTATCAATTATAAATAACTTATTCAAAAACAAGTATGCTCTCCAAAAGGATTCCCTTATGAATGAACACAAAGCTAGTATTTGTCATGTTCCTTTCTTGCAGTTTTGGCTCTCAAAATCTAATTGAGGAGGATATATACTGTGCAATTATTGAATTAAAATGGATTAAAAAAAAACCATATTACACTGAGTATAATCAAGTGTGAGAACACCATGCCGAGGCCATAGGTAATGCAATGGTTGGTGAATGTAAAGAGCAGTGAGTACTGGGGTGTTCATGGGAGGCTTTAGGAAGAAGACAAGGCTTACCCTTGTCACAGAGGAGGATTATAATATAGACAGTCCAAGTTAAGAAGAAGGGATGCTTCAAATGAAGAAAAACGTGAATAAAAGCCTTGATTTGAAGGTGAATATGCCATACTCACTGGGCAGGTATAACACAACTCTAATTAACCAAATGGACTTTAAAATCAAGATGTCAGGGCACCTGGGTGGCTCAGTCATTAAGCATCTCCCTTCGGCTCAGAGCATGATCCCAGGGTCCTGAGGCTCTGGATCCAGCTCCCTGCTCAGCGGGAAGCCTGCTTCTTCCTCTCTCACTCCCCCTGCTTGTGTTCCCTCTCTCTCTCGCTGTGTCTCTCTATGTCAAATAAATAAATAAAATCTTTAAAAATAAAATAAAATCAAGATGTCAAGTAGATTAGTAGATTACATGTGGTTATCTGGGGGCCTTAAATTCTTTAATAGATGGCTAATGCAACAAAAAGAATTTTTAAGACACAGTTTGGCTATGGAGGCCTCTGTGATGACATAGTTAGGGCACTGAAACCCTCTCAGCATATGGCAGTCTCCTGTCCCTTGTGATTGGCTAAGATGTGGAAATACAATCTAATTGGATCTAACAGAGGGAAATTTATGATTTTAATTTGATAGTATTTGGAAGAAAAGTTCTCCCTTCTGAGCAGTATGATGTACAGATGGGACATTTGAATTTCATCAGTTATTTTAGCTCTGTGAAGGAAAAGGCCAGCCAATAGAGAAAGATAACACCAAGAGGATCACAAAACAGCAAAGCCAAAAGAAACTGATCAAAGGGTACTTGGAGCTTGGCCCGCTTCTAGATTGTTATGTTAATTGAGCCAATAAATCCCATTCTGTGCCTTCTTCTAGGCTCTCAGAAAATCTTTTATTTTCTCTCACATTCCACATACAGCCTCATATTAGGAAATTATTTTTGTTCTACCTTCAAAATATATTTAGATCTCACGTCTCTACCTCTTGTCTCCCTGATCCAGATCAGCGTCAGCTATCACCTGAATTAATACAACAGGTTCCTAACCAGTATCCCTTTTCCATTCCTGGTCTTTCACAGTCAATTAACCACACAGATGGTAGTGACCTTCTGACCACAAAACAAGATCTAACTACTCTGCTCAGCATTCTCTAAAAGCTCCCCAAGTAGGGAATAAAGTTCAAAGGCCAGACAGAGGCCTACCAGGTCCCACAATGCAAGGGGCCCTGAATTGTTTGCAGTATTAACTCTACTACACTTCCCCTTGTTTTGGCGTGCCAGGTGGCTCCCCACCCACCCCTCAAACACATAAAACACATACTCATCTTAGCGATGGAGTTTCAAATGTAGGTGAGGTTTTGTAAGGTAAAGTCTAGAGCCAATAGCCAAGAAAGAATTCTTGAAACATCTTTGGGGCAAAAGGTGATTTTATTAAACCACGGGCAAAAAGAGCTGCACTGGGGTTGTGAGGATCAATTGATTATATACTATGGGGTTGGGGAAGGTTAGGAAAAAGGGAGGTGTCCAAAAGGATTTCCATATGCTAAAGAAGACCCTCAGGATACTGGAGGCCTCGCTATTATCAAATTAAGTATGTTTTTCCCTCTAGCAAAGCATTAACATTAAGATAGTTGAAAGTTACCCGGAGGAATGTCATGCATATTCCTCAAAAGGGGGATGGGAGGGTAGAAGTTGTGGGGTGTCAGCTTGCAATTGTCCTCAGTGAGCCTTCTGCTTGCTCCCTTATCTTTAGAGCCTTTGCACTTGCTGCTTCCTGTTCCTGACACCTGGTTTCAGAAAATATTGCTATGTCTTTTTCCCTCACTTCATTTGTTTTCCTTACTAGAGAGGAACTGGCTTCCCTTTAAAATCATACCCTGTCCTTACTAGTACCAGATAATATTTGCATCATCCAGCTTTATATTTCTTCAAAGTTTTTGTGGCCACTCAAGGCTTTGTTTATTTGTTGATTTTCTAGTCCCTTACCACCACTAGCCTGTAAGTTTCCTGAGAACAGGATGACTGTTTTCTTTGATGTCTCTAAAGCCTGGAGCAGAGAAAGCAATGCCTAAGATACGCTTTAAAAGTAAATCAGATCTTATAAAAAAAAATAAAAATTTTTTAAAAAATGTAAGCACACACACACACACACAAAAGTAAATCAGATCATTCTTAAAGGTAAGTAGAGTTGTTCTTATTTCTGTTACTTTCCTTGTTGTACCCGAGTTTTCGCATCTGAGAGACCACCGAGGAGCCAACACCGATGTAATCACATGAGGGTCTATTTGACAAGCTTAAGCTTGGGCCCAAGTACACCCGACACAGCGGAATAGGCCGAACCAGATTACATTCAGGAGTTTTTAAAGGCAGAGTAGGTGTGGACTCCACGGTGGGTGAGGACAAAGGGGATCAGGGATGATGTAAGTCTCTAAGGAATTTTGGAAGCAAGGTCTCCAGGACCTTGAGGGCTTAGCTATTGTTGGGAGAAAGGTTATTTATTACCAGTAGTAAAAATCTTCTCTTGAGACCCTTTAGATGTATATCAGTGGGCCATATGCTTGGGAATGATTCTCAACACTATCTTGGAGGTTTAGAGATAAATTTTCCTAAAGGAATTGTTAAAGTAGACTTACAGGATCCTGGTCGGACCTGTCGAGGTAGGGCATCGGTCAGGCTAGGATTGTCCTTAGCAAAACCTCAAGGTGAGGGTAGTTGAGTCCCCAGGGGAGCGCCACTCTCTCTGTTTCAAGGGCTTGTCAGTAGGTAAGGAATTTTAATGGTTTTCTTCTGCCTCTGTTTCCCACATCATCCTTTGTTAGTGAAAGCACTTTCATTAGATAAAGACAATCTAATTAGTCTTTACTAAAATTGAGGAAAGACACTTAGTATGTCCAGATGGAAAAATACTGTAAGTTATGTAATTGTGCTTTGAAGTGAACTCTATTTAATATTTTCCATTGAAATAAGTACATTATACAGCTAAGAAAAATTGAAATAATTTACAGGAATCTTTTGTCTTGGGAAAAGAAAAATAGCCAAAATAGCCAAAAATGAAAAGAAAAATAGCCGAAAATGAAACACACCCCATTGTAAAAATGTGGTGGTTTTTACCAAAAAAAAAAAAAAAAAAAAGCCCACCATTTTACTCAAGGAGTACTGTAGGACAGTACGGTTTTATATTTCACAGCGAAATGTAACAGTGGTGTAACTGAGTAAGGTGCAGGTGGACCTAGGTAGGGAGAGATAAATAGGGTCTACTGATCAGGCTCACAGAAATCTAAAAAATGTGGAGGTGTGGGGAAACCAGAAATAAGGGAATAAAAGCAGACCACCACTCTGCCCTAGGCGTGGAGTGGGGGGGGGAGTCTTTTATGATAATCACCCTTGACCAAAAAAGAATAACCAGACCTTAAAAAGAAAGTAAGCCATTGAGGGTGTTATCACTAGTCCTTGCTTAATGGTGATATCAATAGAAATGTTAAGAGGATTTAAGTTCCCTGGTTAGCTTTCTATGAAAAACCAGTCCTAAAGGCCCTCCTTGGCAAGCCTCTCTGGACCCCTTTCACTCTTGAGAGCTTTTTCCGTATCTTCACTTAATAAACTTCTCTTTACTCACTCTCCTTTGCTGGTGAGATTCATTCTTTAACTCTGTGAGACAAGAATCTCTTTCTTCCTCATCATAACTGAAGAGGGATTCAGTTACATAAAAGGTAGGAGCTGAAGGATTATGTATTTATGGAACTTACCTTAAGTCATCAAGCTCTTTCCTGAGTGCTTTATAAATATTATCTTATTTAATATTTTCAAACGCCTTTCTAGTGAATAGTAGTTATTATTTTACATAAGAAAAAAGAGCAAGGTTCAGAAAGAAAAGAAATTCCCAAGGGCCCACAATTCATAACTGGCATCCAAATCTAAAGCTTCAAGCATCAAAACTCATTTTAAAAATAATGCTTTTTCCAATAAATATGTAAAGCTATTGGTATGCACACCAACATTGTTAAAGTATTGTCTGCAAAGCCCTGTTTGGAAAATATTAAAATCCTTTATGGTTTATCAATCTGTCAAGCACAATTTTAATTGTTCATTGAAAAAACCAGCTCACTGATGCTTTACAGATGAATAATGTTAGCACTGCTCTAATTACTTAAAAATGTATGTAATTATATGAACAAGGAGACTAATAATAGCGAATGATACTTGCATATGAAACTACATTAGCAAATGTAGAGCCACTTGTTATAATAAATTATATCAAAGGAAAGGGGCGGGACAGAAAGGCAGTGATATTTATAGTTAACAGTGACTAAGAGGTGAACTGTAAGCCTATTTACATACTTCTGAAAGACTGAAACATCAAAGAAAATGTCTTCCTACCAAACCTGAAATATGGAGGAAACAGAGGAAGATAATTACTCAACTTCAAGAAACTTTCCTCAAAAGAGTATGTGATAAAAGAAAATATGCCATGAACTAAAAAAGAAAATTAGACATAGATTCAACAGTGTCTCCCCTAATGTCTAACAGTGACTTACTATTTTAGAGGCAGGAATACTGAAGCTTAGGTGACAGCTCTTGTTATGCGGTTACTAGTAAAGTACCATACAAAATAAAATCAGCATGTGTTTCGGCTGTGGTTTTCTGTTCCAGGGGTAGAAGTTCCTGCCAGACTGGGTCTGAAAAGGAGTGATGCATTGAGCTTCAAGCAAGGTGAGTGTCTCAAATCCCTGGCAGTGAGAATCTGGTCAGGAACCAGACAGTAGGCTCCAGCACCAAGGCCAACAGTGATATGACCACAACCAGCCAGGAAGAATCTAGTGCCACCACCCAAGCATGGGTGGTGTAAATACCCATTTCATAATCATTCAAGGAGTAAATACCCATTGAACAGACTCCTAAGTGCCAGGTTCTGTTTAGGTCCCTACTGAAGTGCTCAATTTTGGAACCCTACCTCTGCAACTTCACCCACACTTGCTCCTTCAGAGATTTTGGAACTGGACTCTTTGGCTATAAGCCTGCCACTGAGTTCACTCTAGAAGGAGAAACAGTAACGGCAATGACAGTCACTGCCGTTGCTGAACTCTGTGAATGCCAGCAACAGCTGCAGCTGTTAGCAGGCTCCTGTTTAGAACTCAGAAATCCCATAGCAAATGCAGCAACATTTACTCTACCTGTCACTTCTGTTCAGCTGGTGGTGGCACTGTTTTGTCTACTCAGATATTAATCCAGAAGCTTCCATGGGATTTACTCCAAATAATTCGTGTGGACCAACAGCAAAAACTGCAACTGCATCAGCAACTGTCTCTCTAGGATTGGCTAGACTTAGACCTAGACCCAGACTTAGACTCACATGTCCACTTAACACTTATACATAGCTGCTTTGGTAGGTTTGATTTTTCAAAGTGCAAACAACATTCAAGACTTAAACAGGATGGGGGCGGTGGATGGCTCAGTCCATGAAGCTTCTGGTTCTTGAAGCTTCTGGATCTCAGGGTTCTGAGATCAAGCCCCGTCCTGGGTGTGGAGCCTGCTTAAGATTCTCTCTCTCCATCTCCCCCTGCCTCTCCCCATCTCCCACTCATATGCTGCTCTCTAAATTAATTAATTAATTAAATTAAATTAAAACTTAAACAGGAGGATATGGCCATGACATTGGCATCTACTATAGCTATTTCAGATGTGGCTAATGAAGACCTTTGTGGTATAGATTTTAGTAGCTCATAATATAAAAAGAGTGAGAAAAGAGGAACATGAGCAGAAAATAATAATGCACAGAAGGATGAAAATCTTCGAGTCATTTGCCAGGATATGGAAAACATTAATAAATTTGTGAAGGAACAAAAAAGAATACAAGGGGGAAAAAAACATTGTGCAATCAATGACTAAGGTTTAAGAAGATATTAAGGCTTTAAAGCAGTTTCTCCCATTGGCTGCCAATGGATGCATGTAGAGCTTTCAGAATGCAGGAGCTACTACCCAGACTTCCAAATAAAAACATGGTTTCTGCCGACTACGTCATAACCACAGCTCAGCAGTTTCAGGCGTGGTTTTCATGTGGTGTGAAGTGGTGGGGTTCAGAGCTTATGGCCAAGAAAGAATTATTTGGTCCAAAAAAGTGGTTTTATTAAAACATGGGGACAGGACCCATGGGCAGAAAGAGCTGCCCTGGGGGTCCTGAGGAATGGCTGATTATATATTTGGGAGTTGGGGGAGGTAAAGTCAAAGGGAACTTTCCTTAAGGACTTTCACACACTAAAGATAACTCACAGGATCCTGGAGGTCTAGCTACTGTCAAGCTAAGTTGGTTTTGTTTTGTTTTGTTTTGTTTTGTTTTGTTTTGTTTCCCCTTTAGTAGAGCATTAAAACAGTAGGGAGTTTCCTGGAGGAAAGTTCTGCCCTGTCTGCCTCAAGTGTTTGTCAATAGGCTGCAGGTTATAAGGAAGTTTAATTTTATCTACATATTCTTCCGCCTTTGTTCCCCACATCAATTTCAGCAGTACAGACAGCAGACTGAAGAAGTAGAAAACTGTCTTGTCATTCAAGCAGAAATTCCCATATAACCATTCAAGATTTATCAAGGGCTCTGCAAAAAAAACTTACTGTTTATAGCTTTGGCTGTACAACTTCAGTATCTTATTAAAAGTGTAAAAGTGCTCAGAGCCATACCCCCTGTACAGAAACATGTTGGAAAATGGTATAGATGAGTTTAAATCAGGCCAGCAGGAGCTAAGAAATGGCAGAATGCACCCAGAGTTATTACCAGATCTAGGCTACACAGCGACATGCAAATGAGGCAGCCATCACCACTCAAGCAACACTTAACAGAGCAAGGATGGTGACAGGTCCTCCACCATTTCTGGGCTTAGCATGGTTTAGCAGGCATTCACAGCAAGCATTCACACTGACTTGCCAGCAAGTGGCTTATGGTCTTCAAACTGAAGGTTTTGGAATGAGCTCTTGTTTTAGAAACAACACTGTGGAGGCCACATTTGGGTTTAGAAAAATAAATAAACCTTCAGAAATCTTAGTGCAAGCTTTGGCTTCACTGCATTTAACTTCAACAATTCTGGCATCACCGTGGTTGATGATATACAGGATGGGACATAGAGGATGCCCGATCCTGTCTCTGTAGGTTTGGGAACAGGAAGGGGATTCCCGCAGTTGAAGAAACCTCCAACTGGAAAGAAAACAAGAAAAATAACAAATATATGAATTGATGGGTTAGGAGAATCCATGGTAGCATTGTTCATCCTGAGCCTAATTTCCTAAAATTGATATAGAACATGGTACCTCTGGAGATTTATAAAGTTCTGATAATTTTTTTCCTCCTCTGGAATCTTGAATTCATACTGATCAACTTTTTTTCCTGTGAATATAAAACCCAGTAGTATGTTTTTCTTTATTTTGTAAACTATATTCTGATTACATCTCTGACCAGTAAAGCCCATTATTTAGCCAAGCGTTAATAGCTGTGTTTTTGTTGATAAAAGTGACACTACATAAATATATGCCTATTTGTTTCTCCTAGAATAGAAAAGACTTCTAGTGTTTATAGTTGAATCAGTTTTTATTTTGATAAAAGTCTCTTGAACTACACTAAAGAACATCATTTTTATGGAATAATATTCACATTTGTGCACATGTATAAAGTATGAATTTATAGAAAGAAACTCTTGCCTCAAACTGTTTCCCTTTTTAAGGGTATTTTACTTTTTGGCAGTTAAAACTTCGCGTTTCAGTGTGTGTGTAGATTGAATTGGAAGCACCAAGTCATTGCAATTAGTTGCTTAAAATCGGGCCTGTTGGGCTGACTCGATTTCATGGTCTCTAGGCTGCCATTTTTCTTTCCACGCTGATCTTTGGCAGCCTCTCCAAAAGAAGAATGCTCTGCATCTTGTCAAATAAGCTTGTATCTTCCTATATTGATTACATTTAGGTTAGTTATGTAACTTCTTTTCTCCCCTATCGAGAAGATAAACCTTCAGGACCCTATTTGAACTCCACCTGGATTGACCACATGCAGGTAAAAGAGGTACTATTACTTTAGTGGAAACTGTATGAGCTCTTCAAATGCAGAGTTATTTCTTATGTGGCTATTAATATCGACCTTAAATGGAATGATTCTTCATATCCTAATGGCTTAATGTTAGATACAGAGGCAATACGTTTAAAAAATGGTTTTGTACCAACTATGAACTATGAACCCTTTCTAGTTTTATCAGTGACCACAGAGCCAGATAATAATGTGAACGCAGGTCAGGCTGCCCCCGTGTAATGTGACTGTAATAGCAATAATAAAGGAATGGGAACTGATAAAAGGAGAGCCCTTTGAAAAAAAAAAAAAAAAACTGCCTTACCCTTAATTTAAGAGAGAAACAATTAGATTGACCTATTTATCTTTCAGATGCAGTTTCCAGATGTAATCTGAACACGGAATGCCATTGAAGATGACTTAATTTTTTTTATGTAGGCTTAACAGTGTGTAGTAAGTGAATACTTTCAGAATCATTTTCATCCAGGCACTATTTTGCTAAAATAGATACTGTACATGTGTATATGTTTTTGGTAAACATTAGCTGGTTTTGATTATAAGTGTTGTAAAACTCCGTTTTATCTGTTTAGAGCAAAGATTGGCTTTCCTGACAAATGTTTGCAACTTGATACATTAAAGTTAGAAAAAGTATTTGCTTTCTGAGCACTGAACTTGTTTTTGCTTTTTCATACTTCTCTATTATTGCTATTTCCAAGATCAGATTGTTAAAAAAAGAGCATGAAAGAGTATGATTTTTGTGATTTGTGTTTACTGTCAGAATGAAGTGCACAATTACGTCAACACTTTTAAAAAGGACTGTTCATTGGTCTGAAAAACTCCAAGTATATATATTTTTTATTTCCCAAAATTTAATTGGGATTTTAACATATTAAGCTGCGTGAAGTTTTGTAATATAGTAATCGGTGATAGGAGTTTAAATGGGTTGTCATTGCCCTCATTGTCTTCACTTTGTCCAGAGTCTATCATCCTATAAACAAGAAAATTTAATGTGTCAGTTGTTAAAAATAAATTTGGCATAGTCAAAGAAGATATGTCGAAGAATTTGCAAGTTATTGAGATAAATTGTGCAATATGGCTTTACAATCTTTGCTTTTTGGTGAGTCATCTTGGTCACCCATGTCACTGGCCAGAAGACCTGTAGGGCTGATATTTCATTGATCACCTTGATTAAAGACCTTGGTTGATGCAATTGACTACCTTGACTGACCTAGAACCAGTACCATAAATTCCTTTACCGTTACCATAGACTTTCAGCACTAGTGCACTGTAAAAAAAGTCAAAGAATTATATAGTTCAGAAAACTTGACTTATTTCAAACTGCCACATTATTTAACACAGAAATACCCCGTTTCCATTACAAATTCTGCAATGCTTGAGGGCTCTTGGCAGTTGTGACATTCACTATGACATCTGCTCCAGAGGGTATTGCTCCATTTTCCCTTGTGTCAAAAATTATATAACTTCTACATATGAGCTGAGAAATTTGAAATAATCTGTGACAAAATGAGTGTGGCTTATCAAGGGATGTTCCCACCCCCACCCCTGTTTAACAGATAACAACTTGCAAGGTGACAGAAAGCTGTAACATGGGCTAGTTCTGCATAATCATGGGGAGGAAATTACCTAGAGCAGCATGGTCTCCTGATCCCTGCTGTTGAGATAGTTCTCCCAATTCCATCTGAAGTCACTCTCAATATATGCAAAGTTTCACTTTCAATTAGGAATGATCAAGGGAGCAACAAGAATGCACAACCTTCTCTACTAAATCCTAGCAGGGGAAGGCTAAAATAGGGCTTTCTGTTGCCGAAGTATCAAGACTCAGATGCACAGATAGGTCTTGATTAGAGAAAGGAGAAGGACTTTGCAATTTATGTTACATGAGAAATGGAGCAGATAGTCTGACCATGGTGATTTGGGTCAGGTGTGTGCAAATGGGCTGGCACCAAGAATATTACTGCTTCTTACTTTGATTTTTGTTGTTTCTCTAATACCAACCTGCTTTTTGTTTGTTCACTTATTTATTCCAGAAATGTTTATTTTTTAATTAAAAAAATTATGTTAACACTTGGACATCAGGACTATAGAACATGTTATTGAGTAATTTATGATAAACATTATTCCATTGCCAAAGAATTTTTAAATCTGATACCATTGTATCGTCTTTTCTTATATAAATCCACTATCAGTGCTCTTCTTAACTTTTAAGGAATCACATGAAGATCTTATTTAGATGTAGATTTTGATTCAGTAGGTCTTGGGGTATGAGAGGGTGCTGAGTTTCTACGTCTTAAATGAATCCCCAGCTCCCAGCTCCGCTGTTGCAGGCTGTCTATAGACTACAGTTTGCATAGCAAAGATTAAATTATTTCTTCATCCTCTTTTGCAGTTTTTGAGTTTAGTACCACTATAATCTCAAGACTCAACACCTCATTATGATCTTTGAAAAGGTTTATCTTTTACTCCCCCCATACACTACGAGTCCCCAGACTTGCTACAGTTTTACTGTGCAATGCTTCATATACCTATCATTTTCTTAACACTATGCTCTGCTAATCCATGTCGCTTTATGTTATTTTTTTTTAAGATTTTATTTATTTATTTGAGAGAGAGAGAGCATGAGAGGGGAGAAAGTCAGAGGGAGAAGCAGACTTCCCTCGGAGCTGGGAGCCTAATGCAGGACTCTATCCCGGGACTCTGGGATCATGACCTGAGGTGAAGGCAGTGGCTTAACCAACTGAGCCACCCAGGTGCCCTCATTTTATGTTATTAATGTTTATTGATCATCTGCAACATCTCAGCCACTGAAACTGTATCAATAGACAATGACCCTGTTAGCCCAGATTTCAGTCTTGCCTCTCTTTTTAATTTCTAACATCTACCTCCAATTTCTTTCTTTCACTTATTTTGCTGTACGATATTTTTTTGCTCATCTCAAGCAGCTTCATAATCCTTCTCCATGCCCTTGTCCCCCTACTTCATTACAAACTTAGAAGTTTAATGAGTAGACATTAGAAGTACTTTTCATAATGAAATGTACATTATGGCTGATGGTCAATATTTGCAAGACACAGGATGTTTGGTTCTGTCTCTCCTACTCTGAAGAATCTGAAAGACTTATAGCATCCTCCTAAAATAAAACCAAAATTGTATTTAGAGCATATTGAACTTCGAGGATGTCTATTGTACAGGATAGAAACAGGACTGGTATACAAGGGAGAGAGGGTATTAAAATAAGAAAAGAGTTTCCTGGAAATAATTAAGGAGGGAAGATTGAGGAGAGAAGAAAAAGTATTTCTGAATTTCCACCAAACGCAGACACCATGAGGGTAGAACTTAAAGGTATTTGAATGGGATAGATCAAGGAATATTTATGCAAAACCTTCTGGGTGACATAAATTTTTATAACAGGCAATTTTGCAAGGTCTTCAACTAGAAAGCAATAAACAACATAATTCATTTACACATATCACAATTTAATGATATAATAACAAAAATGTTTCAGGTGAGCATAAATGGCCCTAGATTTGGGGATATGGTATATTTTATAACAGAGTTTTAAAGAGAAGTTGCCCAAAGTTGCATTTTATTTGAAGTTCTGATTCTGTCCCCATTACATAAAAATTTATTTATCTTAACACAGTTTTTCACAATCTTTTCCAGAAAAGAGAAGAAGAGGAAGCACTTTGCAGCTCATTTTATTAAGGCAGCAGTAGCATGATAGCAAAACTAGACAAAGGCAATATAAAAAAATGAAAACTATAGACCTATCTCTTGTGAACTTAGACTCAAAAAACTCTAAGTCATGACCAAGCGGAATTTATTCCAAGTATACAGCACTGATTTAACACTTGAAAACCATCATTGTAATTCACCATATTAATAAACTGAAAATGAAAAATCATATGTTTACTTCAATTGATGCAGAAAAAAAGCATTTCACAAAATTCAATTCCCACTCATGATTAAAAAAGAAATATCTCAACAACTAAGGAATAGAGTGGAACTATCTCAACTTGGCAAAGGTCATCTACAAAAAACTGCAGGATTTTTTTTTTTCTTTAAGTAGGCTCCATGCCCAGTGTGGAGCCCAACATGGGGCTTGAACTCAAGACCCTGAGATCAAGACCTGAACTGAGACTGATTCGGATTCTTAACTAACTGAGCCACACAGGTGCCCCCAAACCTAGAGGATTCTTAAAGATGAAATACTGTGATCAGAAAGAAGGTTGTTCAGACTCACCACTTATTCAATGTAGTACTGGGAGTTCTAGCCAGGAAATAAAGCAATAAGTAAATAAATAAATGGCACATAAATTAGAAGGAAAGAATAAAACTGCCTCTGTTTGAAGATGATATGATTGGCAACATAAAAATAAGAATGAATCTAAAACACAGCAACAAAACTTCTAGGACTAAGAGGTCAGTTCAGCAATTTACAGGATATAAAATTAACACATGAAGATTAAGTGTATTTCTATAGACTAAACATAAATACATGGAGAGAAAAGTTAAAGGCTCAAAATCATTTAACATCACTATAAAGGATATGAAATACTTAAATATAAATTTTATAAGGACTGCATAAGACCTGTAGGCTGAAAGCCATTAATAAATGGAGAAACATACCATGATCATGGATTTGAAGATATAATATAGTAAACATATCAATTCTCTTTAATCTCAAAATTAAAAGCATTCCCTATCAAATCCCAGCAAGATTTTTTTTTTAAGATTTTTATTTTTATTTATTTATTTGACAGAGAGAAATCACAAGTAAGCAGAGAGGCAGGCAGAGAGAGAGGAGGAAGCAGGCTCCCTGCTGAGCAGAAAGCCCGATGTGGGGCTCGAACCCAGGACCTGGGATCATGACCTGAGCCGAAGGCAGCGGCTTAACCCACTGAGCCACCCAGGCGCCCCAGCCCAGCAAGATTTTTGGTAGACATAGATAGACTTACTCCAAAATTGAATGGAAAGACATAAGTCCTAGAGTAGATTTGAAAATCTTGGCAGGGTCGGCGGCTGGGGGTGGAGAATAAACTGGGACAAAACATTCTAAATGATCTTAAAGTCTAATTGGTAGCTACAATAATCAAGGCACTGTGGTATTGGCAAAGAAATAGGAACACAGATCAATTGAACAGGAAAAAAGGACCTGTAAACAGACCCACATGAATTTTTCCAACTAATTGACAAAAGGGCAAAAACAATTAATGAATGAGGTATAACCTTTTTGACATTGTGTATGGTGCTGGAGCAAGTCGTTCTTCAAAGGTTGTATATACATATAAATAATAATGACCCCCCCAAAAGGATCATAGGTTTAACCATAAAATACAAAACTAAAAAAATTTTACAAAAACACATAGAAGAAATTTCTCAGAATCTTAAGCTAGGCAAAATGTTCTTAGATTTGATTCCAAAATTCATGATTCATCAAAGCAAAACTGATAAATTTGACATCATCAAAATTAAGAACTTTTCTCAGGAAAGCCCAAATGAAAAGGATGAAAAGACAAATTACAAACTGGAAGAAATTATTTTTAAACTGTGAATTCAACAAAAAACCATATTTAGAATATATAAGAACTGTAAACACTAACTAAAAAAAATACAAAATGGAGAACAGCATGAATAAACATTTCACTGAAGAGGTGAATGATAATGATAGTAAATAAGCGCATGAAAAAATGTTTAACATCATTAGCTATCATGGAAATGCAAATTACAACTATAATGAAACTTGACTACATATTTATCAGAATGAGTAAAATAAAAAATAATGATAATACCAAATGCCAGAGATGTTGCAGAGAAAGTGAATCAGTCATATTGCTTATGGAAATATAAAATAGTACAGTCACTCTGGAAAAGATTTTGATTTCTTATAAAACTAAACAGGCAACTACCACGCAAATTGCTTGCATTCTTAGACATCTTTTTGAGGAAGAAAGAAAGCTTATTTTTACAGATGAATGATTACAACAGCTTGTTTCTTAACAACACCAAACTGGAAATAACCTGGTTGTCCTACAACAGGTGAAGGGCTAACAAACCATGGCAGATCCATACCATGGGATAGTACTCAGCAATAACAAGGAATGAACTATTGATACCTGCAACAGCTTGGATGAATTTCCAGGGTATTATGCTGAGTGAACAGTCAATTCCCAAAGGTTGTATGTTGTATGAGTCCATTTATATAACATTCTTGAAATGAATAATAAAATTTAAAAATAGAAAACAGGTCAGTGGTTGGGAATGGTTAGAGAATTAAAGAGAGAGGAAGGAGACAGGTGCGACTATAAAAGAGACACTTTTAGGGGTGCCTGGGTGGCTCGGTGGGTTAAAGCCTCTGCCTTCAGCTCAGGTCATGATCCCAGGATCCTGGGATCTAGCCCCACATGGGGCTCTCTGCTAGCAGGGAGCCTGCTTTCCCCTCTCTCTCTCTGCCTGCCTCTCTGCCTGCTTATGATCTCTCTGTCAAATAAATAAATAAAATCTTTAAAAAAAAAGAGAGAGAGAAAGAGAGACACTTTTAGTAATGGAACTATTCTGTAACAACATGAATATACTGGTGGTGATACTGTGCTATTTCATAAGATGTTACCTCTGGAGAAAGCTGGGAAGAAAGTGCATGTGTATTATTGTCTGTTTTATTTTTTACAACTGCATGGGAGTCTATGGCTATGTCAAATTGATGTTTAATTTAAGAAATTGTCTTTTTTGCATTAATTATTTTATTTTGTAGCAAAGAGAAAAACTATATCTAATACAGATATATACAAATGACATGACTTTGGCAGCACTGTGGTAAATACACACACACACACACACACACACACACATTTTGAAGGAAAGCTATATAAAGATTCAAGGTTGTAAGTTGCCTACACAGGTACTGATTTAGTATCAGAACACAAATGTTTGTAAAACATGCCTTTTAAATGATCCTTGATGAAGGGGGAAAAATCCACAGTCATCTCAAAACAGAATGGTCGAGATTCAAAAATTAATCTTATGATAACTATAGATTATTGACAAATATCAACAAATCTTCTTTACACTTCTGTAAATAAATAATAACAAACTAGCTGTTATTGTCTTCCCAGTTCCCAGAATAATGTTTTGTTTCTTTTCTGAATTATTACCTCTATTTGTAAGTGTTGCTCTAAATTTAAATAAATAATGCCACCTGTGTTTTACCCCCTACTGATTTCTCAATGCTTCCATATGAGTTTCATTTTTCAGTGTCTCATCTTTGCTATAAAGCTAAGTTTTGGAGGTCATATGGGTAGTTTCTTTTGGTTGACAAATGATTCTGAGCCATTTCTGCTCCTGCTGTGTCACTAGAGATATACATAAAAATCAAAGATCAGATGAAATTATTAATTTTCCCCTTTACATAGTAAGATGAGCAAAATCTGGATTAAATGACACAAAAGAAGCCAGTTTTGGGAGTGGGTGTTGAAGAGGTTGTATGAATGTAAAATTACTTTAGTAGCATCAAGATTCTTCCATTAATTCGAGAAGGGACAAGTAATGAAAACTATTTTAGAGATATTATTAACCCACTGGCTCTAATGCTAACATTGACATTGTTAAAGAACAGGGAATATCCATCTGGTTTTTTTATTATTCCTAGAAGATTTAAATAAAAATGACACTTATTTTAGCAGATGTTATTCTGTCAAGTAATTCTATAATTATATAATTCTATAAAACCAATTACATTAAATTGCTAATTTAAATTGTATCTTGGGGGCGCCTGTGGGTTAAAGCCTCTGCCTTCGGCTCAGGTCATGATCCCAGCATCCTGGGATCGAGTCCCGCATAGGGCTCTCTGCTTGGCAAGGAGCCTGCTTCGCTTCCTCTCTCTCTCTGCCTACTTGTGATCTCTGTCTGTCAAATAAATAAATATCATCTTTAAAAAAATTTAAATTGTATCTTGTAGTGGTTTACAAAGACAATCCTTATGCCTTTTTATGTTAATTAGTAATCCTCTAAAAAATCAAATCAATATTAGAATACCTGTCTGCATACATAAGCAGATCCCCATGCTTTAAGAAAGGTTGTATAGAGAATTGTTATCATGTTTAATTTTTAATTGCCACATAAGTGTTGATATAGAAGTTCATATGTAGGTGTTCATTTGAGAGTTATCTTGTGAAACTCCTACATGAAATTTAGGGATATAATTTTATTCTGTGTAGATTTGAGAAATTATAATGTAACATATAATTATCCTTTTTTTTTCATTTTTTACATCATAATTTTTTACAGCTTTCCCCAAAGAGTGCTTCCTTAATACTAAATTGGTCACTAAATATTCAAAAATTTGAAATTAAATACACATAATTAACATTATTAATAGTAGTATATTATGCCACTTATAAATGATGACATTGCAAATAAGCAGGTTAAAGGGTATTAAAGTGTTGCCAAAATAGTAGGAAAACCTTAAACACACATCTTTCAAACTCATTTGATTATGATTTTCTGGGGGTAGGGGGAAGAGGGAGAATGAGAGAGAGAGAATCTTAAGCAGGCTCCACAAACCTCAGAGCCCGAAGTGGGACTCAATCTCAGGTTAAGCTAAATGCTTAACCTACTGAGCCACCCAGGCAACCCCTAGTAAAATGATATTCTAAGCAAGGAAATTACTTTAATTTCTGGCTAAATTGGAGCAGTAAAACAGGATATTTTATTTTATAGTAATATTGATACAGAAAATGTGTTGGGTTTTCTTATTTATCAAGTGCTATGCTGATATATGAATTATCTTATTTAATCTCACAAAATCTCCATGCATTGAGTAATGTAATTATGCTCAGTTTTACTAATCAAAAGACTGAAACTTATAAAGGTCAAATAATATGCTCATTTACCTTAGACATTGTCTACCTTAGACATTGTCTAGAACCAGGGACTGAACTGAGAGTTCACAAACATTACAGTTTGAACTTATTTAAATCTATAACTACATCAGTCAAGTTTACCGTTAGACTTCCTGAGTATATGTATCTAATCTCTGATATTTAGCCTACTTTGACTATGTCAAGTCCTATATATGGGTGAGAGAGAAGGACAACAAAATTAATATAACGTAAGCAACTGGATTGCATTAAAAAGGGGGGTAGTAACAATATTCTTGTTTGTCTCAAACTCAACCACCATATGTCAAAAACTCAGTTAATTTTCAATTTTCCAACACACCTTAACTTAATTTGATGATTTTTTTTCAAGTTTAATTTTCACAGTAATTCATTTTACTTCTTCCAAAAGAAAGGTGGTTGGATATTCACTTTGAGACATTAGTTGCAAAGGAGTAAAAAATGTTACATTATCACAGGCTTCCAGTTGAAAGTGATACTCAGAATTCGGAGGTAAGAGTCCCTAGAGAAAGATGATGGGGGTAGGGGGAAGACTTGCTTTGGACCAAGCAGCAACATAAATGGAGTTTTGTTTAAAGAAAAAGATCAGAATCTTGACTTGAAATTCCTTTTTAAAATTGAGATGAAATTGTACCTTCTGCTAGACTATTTCTAAAGACTGACAACTTCACAGTTAAATAGGTCTAATTGCTTAAAAACCATGCGTCATTCTGAATTTACTTTGCCAGTCTGTAAATTTCACTTATAAACCTTACATCCATATTCTAGAAATAAACCAAATAAGTCCATTGACTCTTTCAAATGACAGCCTTATAAACAACTGAAAATTGCTATCTCCTCCTACTCTTCTATAACAGAGCTTTTCTTAAGGAGGGCTCTTCTAAATTCTAGAAAAATAAAGTCAGGTAGAGTTCTTTATCAATAGTTATTAATTGGCCCTTTAAAAATAGCTGAAAATAAACTGAATACAAATTCAATAGAGAAAGTGTAGCAACTTTCTTTTGCTTACTTGTTTCTCTTTGCCCTTTATTTGTATTTATGATTGACAAAGTAGATTAAAGTTTATAAGTTCTGTTACAGTGAATAACTGTTCTGTCTTTGGACACTGGTGAGTATTTTCATACAGACGTTTAGTTATTTAAACTTACCTCTAAACCTCAATTAGATACCATATAAGTTCTTCTTCCCCATTCTCTTTCCCCAACCCCACTTAAAATCCTCTAGTGACTTTTACAATAAAGTCAAAATCCTTAACGTGGATTCCAGATTTCAGTTAGACTTCAAGATTCTCCATAATCTGATTACTCCAATTTGCACTGCTTGATTTCATTCAATTCTCTCCCCAGCTCTCTGCAACACTGGCATGCCGGCCTTCTTTCAGGCCATCGTCTATTTTCCCACAACAGCAGGTCCTGTGTTTGGAGCACCCACCTCTGGACCCTCAACATATGTAACCTAGAAGAATCCTCCTCATTCTCTAGATTTTGGTCAAATGACAATTCCTACTGAAAGAAAGGTCCCCAGGTGATAGCTCTCCGGTTGAGAGAAAGAAATCATCTTCCCCCAAACACAGATTTCTGTCTACATTAATGTGACTTTATTCTAATTCCAGGAGACTCTTGCCCAAGCAAACAACTCAGTTGTTTATCTTAGGAAATTCCCCCAAATTCTGGGAGCTCTTCAATAGATAATATTCACTGACAGATTATTTGAACCCCTTGCCTCAAAATCTGCACTTTTCTCTTTTCACCAATCTTAAACTACCATATTATAATACTTACCCAATCCAAATCAAGTCTCTGCATTTGGAAAACACACCTAAAACCAAACACAACCTTTCCTTTCTCCCTCTAAGGCACTGCCAAAGTACTGTTGAAATTATGTTCTCTCTTACCACAGTAAGCAATGAAGTCATCTTGGTCTTATCAATAGGTTGTATTGGTGATATTGTGCCACCCAGATAGTCCTTCAAGAATAAAGAACTTATTCTCTAGTTGCTAAGAATGCTATCACACAACTGTCCTCTGTTTCCACCCTCTTTGGGAGTCTTCATGCGGAGGAGATGAAGCCTCATGCCCTTGGCCAGATCTGACCTCTGAAGGGTCATGCCAGATCCACAACACTCTATGATGTCTACTGAGGTCTTCACTAGGATTACATGCCACTCAACTTCTCCCTCTGCCTATCTTGCTTTTTTTCTCCTTTCCACAGATATTGATCACAGGTGTGCTTCCTAATAAATGCTGTTCACACAAATCTTCATGTCAGACTCCTGGAAAACTGAGCCTGTGCTAACCTTAATTTTCCTCCCTGTAAAATTAGACTAATAATGTTATTGCCTATTTTATAGAGGTCTGTGTCTCAAATGAGAAAGTGCAAATATTTTGAATGAAAAAGGATTATTCAAAATTAAATCATGACCATTTTTATAACTAGTTTTATCTAGGTGCTCTCCTGAACCAATAGATCTCATAAAGCCCTTAGTCAACTTAATAGAAATTCAATAGTTAAAAAAGCATACAGCTACCATCATCTATGAATGACACTTCTCATCCACATTTATGTGCCTATGTGAACATTCAAATATCCTTAGGGTGTGTATAGTATGGCATTTTCCCTACTAATGAGTTAGTTCTCAAAACACAGTAAGTGTTTATCTTGCATCATTTTGCAGCACGTAGAACATATTTTGCTATAGGCTGTTTGACACAGTTTCAGCACCACAGAATTAAAATCACAGTTTTAAGGCAGAGCTAGTGTGTGATCTTTAGGGAACTTTTATCCCCTTTGCTTTTTTAATAAACTCTGAGATTGAGCCCCAAACTTCTGAGCTGGATTTGGTTGTCTGCACCTTAGGGCAATTCAGTCCTTTGAGCAATATCACCAGGAGTCCTGTTCCTGATGCCTGCTGCGTTCTGGTGGATGCATTTCAAGGAGAGAACATATTTTTTGTGTGTGTATGCTCTTGGCTAAAATATTCAGCTTTAAAAATACATATCGCAGATCTCCAAGTAAACCATTTAGAAGGTTATTCTAAGAAATGTTTCTTCTGTAAGCAATTACATTCAAATTACAAGCCTGTTCAGGGTTTTTTTTGTGTGAAATTTAATCAATCTCTATTTGTTACCATGGTAAATAAAGAATTAATATCCATTTGCATCTGCTTAATAATGGAGAAATAGGAATGAAGAACTGAAAAATAAGTATTCTAAGTCTTCATTTAACACAAAATGAGTATTTTATCTTATTTTATTTCTATTTGTATTTTTTAGAGAGAGAGAGAGAGAGAGAGAGCAAGGGGAAGGACAGAGGGAGAAGAAGAGAGAGAGAATCTTGAGCAAGCTCCATGTCCAGCATGGAGTGGGTTGTGGGGCTCAGTGTCACAATCCTGAGATCATCACCCTGAGATCAGGACCCGGGATCATGACCTGAGCTGAAATCAAGAGTCGGATGCTTACCTGACTGAGCCACCCAAGCACCTGACAAAATTATTCTTTAAAAGTAAAGATATTTTAACTGACACGAAAACCCGATACTTAAAAGCATCTCTAAAATTGCTTGGTACAGAAGATAGGCCCCAAATTCCAGACAACATATCTGTTAATGACGTTTTCAGGCCAAAAATAAGCACCCAAAGATAAAGCTACAACTTAAATAGGCAAAATAAGAAAGTCCTCTCAAATGTATTTCAGTGAACATACATGTCATATAAGCACCGATTTCTAGATACCAGGCTGATGTTTCTGAACCACTGTGGAGGGATTCTATGCCCTGAGCTCCTTTTCATTCCGGAGCAGGCACTCATTCTAAACTGCATCTTGGTAGGGTTCTGGGAATGACAACCAACGTATTCACTCTAGTCTGATTTACCAGTATAAGTCTGTGGGAAAACTTTATGAAAAAGTGTTTAAAAAATGAAGTTATAAACTATTTGAAAAAATAGTATGGGGTCAAAATAAAACTGATGATTTGAGAGCAATATTCAAATAAAACACTCATTTAAAATTTTAAACAATTGAAATAGAACCAACCTATTTATGGTCAATCCCTGGCTCTAGAAGATGTGATCATACTTGAAGAAGTATAACAACAATATTATTATTAGTAGTAATAGCATATTAAAAAAATAACAACACATAAGAGTATATATTACATAATAAGTTAATGTAAATATAAAATGTAATTATAATATACTATTATTTTGATATGTGATTTTAATGTTTACAAAGAACATTATAATACTTAATTTTGGTTTCACTATCTCTAGAATTGAGTGGACAGGTAAATAAAATAAGTGAGAAGAATAATTAAAAATGGGCTATGTCATTAATGCTTTACTGAATCTCTCAGTAAACTGAAAATATTTAAATGGCCTTGAGATGAGGATCACTGGCTGACAGTGTGTAGCGCATGATCTGATTGGACAGGTCCCAGCTTCTGATAACAGCAGAATTAAAGGAAGAGTCAAACCGATTGGGCACTTGCCAGAAATGTTTAGTCAGGGATCGTGCAGAAAGTTCTGTTTCTGCAGCTGAAGATGACTGTTACGCCTGAGTTTTTGCGTCCGAGAGACCACCAAGGAGCCAAGCACCAATGCAATCACATGAGGGTTTATTTGACAAGCTTAAGCTTGGGCCCAAGTATACCCGGCACAGCGGAGTGGGGACTTAGATGCCGAACCAGATTACAGTCAGTTTTTTTAAAGGCAGAGTAGGGGTGGGCTCGGTGCTGGGTGTGGACAAAGGGGATTAGGGATGATGTAAGTGTCTAAGAAATTTTGGAAGCAAGGTCTCCAGGACCTTGAGGGGCTAGCTATTGTCTGGGAAAAAGGTTATTCATTACCAGTAATAAAACCTTCTCTTGAGACCCTTTAGATGTGTATCAGTGGGCCATATGCTTGGGAATGATTGTTGACACTATCTTGGTGGTTTAGAGATAAAGTTTCCTAAAGTAGACTTACAGGATCCTGGTTGGACCTGTTGGAGTAGGGAGTCCATCAGGCTAGGATTGTCCTTAGCAAAACCTCAAGGTGAGGGCAGTTGAGTCCCCAGGGGAGAGCCACTCTGTCTGTTTCAAGGGCTTGTCAGTAGGCAAGGAATTGTAATGATTTTCTTTTGCCCCTGTGTCCCACTCCAATGACAAGCTGCTTCTCAGCTCTGACTTGCAGAGATAAAGAGAACAATTTAGCTTAATGAAGGGACAGATTTTGGTAGAATTGACATCAGAGAAACCTGTGAGAGAAACTTCGATTTAAAACAAATGCCTTGGATAATATATGGCAAAGGATATAAGAACTTATAGAATTAAAAGGATTCCATTAAATAGTATAGAAACACTTTAATCACATTAATCAAGTAATCAATTTAGGTGCTAGATTTTACAGGAAAATTCAGTTGGGCATGTGAGAAGTCTTGAAGTTAGAATCAAACACATGCAAAAGGTGACTGTGTACCAGTGGAGAAAGAACAAAGGAATTGAAGATAGTAAGATTGACATCCTCCTCTTATTAGTTAGGATGCAACCCATCGGCAGGAGTGAGGGGAAGAGAGAAAAGCAAGGAAGGAATATGGTTTGTTTTTCAGAAACGTCTGTTCCAACTAAGGATATGCTCAGCTAGGTGTTTCACTTCATAACACCCTGCTGTGTGTTTCTAGCCTGATAGACCCTAAGTGAGCCATTTTGAACTGGGGTTGGAGCTGAGGAACTGTGCAAAAGCCCTCCTGAGTTATCCTAATGTCACCTTTAGTTCGTCATAGTACCAAGATCTCTTCCTATGGGCAGAGATTTGCACCATTTTTTGAACATAGGATGTATGCATTAACATGTTGACATGCTAGACATGCTCAATTGAACTCAAGTTCCTATGCATACTCCTTGCCTCCATCTCCAAAATACAGAATAAAAGCTTCCTGTACAACTCCTCGGGGAGATAGTACTTTTGACATAAGCAGGCTGGTATGAGGATTCAGAGGAGGTCCCATAGGATGAGACAAAAGGGTCCTTGGCTTTGTGCAAGATAGAAATCAAACAGGAGCCAGGGGGAAGTAAAAAGCAGAATTTATTGAATAACACAAGTGACAGAATATAGCAGACTGACTGACTGGGGACCAGGAAAGGAAAGGAGGGTAAGTCTGTCCATTGCTTGGGATTAGGAGTTTAAATTGGAAAGTGGTTCAGGTTATGTGTTGCTTCAGGAATCCAGGGTAGGGTCCCATCAAAAAGGTGGGTGAAAGGTGAAACAGTAGGTGTTATTACATAAATCATTGAAGGTAGGGGGTACTGATGCCAACACTGGCCAAGGTTTGTTCAAAGCTCATGTCCTGCAACATCTTTGGGATCCAGTACTTCTTAGAGATTATCAGGTGTTTGGGGACGTAGGAAGACTCATTGAATGGTTACTTTCTTGTTTCCCCCTTGTTGCCTTGGCAAAGAGGCAACCTAGCCTCTTTGGTTTATTCAGGTGCAAGATGAAATTTAGAATATGAGTAAAGGGCCTAGCAGAAAAACAGCAAAGACGAAGCCTTTCTAAAAAATGGAATCCTTCCATTTCCCTTTCTCAATCTGAGAGCTTTCTTTCTGTCTCCTTACTTATAAGAAGTAATAAGTTTCTTTGTTTTCAACATTTCTTTGGGTTGTGTTCAAATACATATACCCCAAGAAATGAACCCCTTGAGTTTGGTTACACTCTGATTCTGTCACTAGGCTATGTGACATAAGTAGAGTTATATAACTAAGCATTTGTTTTCTGCTAATATGCCAAATGGAGAAAATATTACAGCACCCAATGGAAATTACAAATCATAAGTTTAAAGCATCAGGTACCTTTTAGTTAATTTATAAACTAATTATTTTTAACTAAGTAATGAATCTATTTTGCCTCTCAGTTAACTATCTGTAACACCACGCAGAGATTGCAGTCTTTCTTCCTCACTGAAGAAGTCCCTTACACCCAGGAGCAATAGATCCCTCATGACACATTTGTGATACAGAAATCCTAATCCTGTGTCTCAAAGACTCAAAAATTAACTGGAATTGAGATGACCCCCCTCCCTTAGGGTTATTTTTCAAGCCTCCAGGGAGTTGTCACCTATTTAACCTCATTTGCAGTTTCCTCAGACCAAGTCAACCATGTTCAAATAGAATAAAATAATAATGCTAAGAGTTGAAGAATGTAACAAAAATGTTCAAATTGTCAAATAAGTAAGAATGCACATAAAAGGAAAGGAATTTTCTTAATTTGCTAAAGGTGTGTACAAGAAAGCATAACAAACACCGTATTTCAAAATAAACTGCTGAAAATGTTTTCTTTAAAATCAGTAACAATTTAAAGTTCTAGTTATTATCATTCCTTTAAAGCATTATACTAGAAGTTCAAGATGATACAACAATACAAAAGAAGTAAAAGATGTAAGAGCTAAATGGAAGAAACAAAGTATCATTATTTGCAAATAATATGTCTTCATTAAAAATAATCTACACAGGGGCGCCTGGGTGGCTCAGTGGGTTAAGCCGCTGCCTTCGGCTCAGGTCATGATCTCAGGGTCCTGGGATCGAGTCCCGCATCGGGCTCTCTGCTCGAGAGGGAGCCTGCTTCCCTCTCTCTCTCTCTCTCTCTCTCTCTCCGCCTGCCTGCCTCTCTGTCTACTTGTGATCTCTCTCTGTCAAAATAAATAATAAATAAAATCTTTAAAAAAAAAAAAAATCTACACTTACATGGGAACCTGGGTGGCTCAGTTGGTTAAGCATCAAGTCTTTTGATTGAGCTCAGGTCAAGATCTCACTGTCATGAGACCGAGATCTCCCCTCCCTGCCTTTTTGGGCTAAGTTCAGGGCACCAGCCTACTTAAATAAGATTTTCTCTCCCTCTGCCCCTCCCCCAACTCTTTATCTCCTGTCTCTAAAAAATAAATTAATTAATTAAATAATCTACATATTCTAAATCTAAATAATCTACATAATCTACAGTTCATCAGTAACTGGATAAAGCATTGATATCTGCAAATCAATGCCATTTTACACACATTCAACTAACTGTTTGTATATACTTGTGAATTGGAATGCCAGTTAAATCATATATAATGTATGCAAAACTATATCTAATAAAAGCATATCTCCTTTATAAAGAAAATTATAAAATTGTATTCAGTCATTAAAAATAGCTAACTAAATCAAAAGCTATACAATGCTCTTTTACACATTTTACTCAAGATTCTTAACCATGTTCCACGTCCAGCATGGACTTGGATGCAGAGCTCGAAATGACCTTTGGATTATGTCCTGAACCTAAATCAAGAATCAGAAACTTAACCGACTGAGCCACCAAAATGCCCCTACATATTTTACTAAAGATTTTAAAGATGTTAGTTTTGTCTAAATTCATTAATAGAATCAATTGAATTAAAAAACTCAAAGGTTTTTTCAGGGGAGGCACCTGACATATTCATGTAAAACCTGTACCAAAAAGGGCTTAAAAATAGTCAAAGGACTTGCTGAAGAAAAAAAATAGGATAACTTGCCCTGTCAGATATTAAGACTTACACTTAAGCCACAGTACAATACAATAATGTAGCATTCAACACAGGGACACATGAAAACTTAGAAATAGACATTTCTATTTATATATAATTTCTGATAGAAAGCATGTGACAAGTTATTGGAGAGTGAGTTGGTTATTTAATATACAGCGTGCTAAAAAATTACATATATATGTATAAAAATAAAAATAAAAAAAATAAAAATGGGTACCTACTGTGTGCACATACACAAACACTAAGGTAAATTGAAGATTCACGTGTGTAAGGTAAAACTTTTGAGCATTTAGTTAGTAAGATCATCAGAGTAGAGAATTTCTTAAATAGAGATTTGATAGCACAAATCATAAAAAATGACTAATTTGACTACATTAAGGATGTCTATGCATCATAAGACACCATAAAAAGAATATAAAGACAAGCCACGTAATTTTGGACAATAAACCTGCATCACATATAACCAATTAAGAATTAATATCTAGATACATAATCCATAATTATAAACAAGAGAATTAATCAAATGAAAAATGAACTAAAGAAGAAGCAGACATTTTAAAAAGAGAAAACAGGAATCACCAAATTACTGACTAGGATATAAATTGGTACAACCACTTCACAAAACAGTTTGGCATAACTTAATGCAATTTACCATGTAATTACATTATGTTCTGGAAATTCCACTTGTAGATATACACTCAAAAAAGTCCTGCACTGGGCGCCTGGGTGGCTCAGTGGGTTAAGCCGCTGCCTTCGGCTGAGGTCATGATCTCAGGGTCCTGGGATCGAGTCCCACATCGGGCTCTCTGCTCAGCAAGAAGCCTGCTTCCCTCTCTCTCTCTCTCTGCCTGCCTCTCTGTCTACTTGTGATCTCTCTCTGTCAAATAAATAATAAAGTCTTTAAAAAAAAAAAAAAAGTCCTGCACATATAGGTCCAGAAGATATTTATAATAATGTACATAACATCACATCATCTTTTTATTAGCAAAAATAGTTAACAGCTCAAATGTCTGTCGACAAAATAATGGGTAAGTGCCTGTGTAGTTGTAATAAAATTCTACACAGCCCAACTGCACACATCCAAAATTAATAATATTCAATAAATACGATGTGAAACAACAAAATTGCAGAACAAAAACAAGGTATTTGTCTTTATATTTCACACCAAAGAGAGAAAATTAAGTCCTAATATGTTCAGGGATATATATGAGAATGGTTAGTTAAATGCCTAAAATGCTAGTAACTCTAGGGGAAGAAAAGAAAGGAATTGATCATGGAGTTATATCTGGGCCTTCAAAGTCACTAATTTTTTCTTTTAAACCGACAGTAGCACAATCAGTATTTCTACACCATTTTAAGGAATTGTACATGCATTCCCATTTCATATAAAGCATGTCTCAACAAAATCAACAACAACATTTAAGGTATATTTGTCATGTAAAGTGATAAGATTTGGTCTGATTGTCTCCCAACAAAATACCAATTTAAGTCTAGGTATTGGTTTATTTTTGAGCACTTAACTGGGAATTTTGGGAAGAAGAGTTACTCTGAAGATGTCAGTCATTCTTAGAAACGGAGTCATGACATTCTGTTCTCAGAGGTTCCGACCTGAGGAACGCGTTTGAAGTCCTCATACGGCGACCCCCTCTCCTGCATTGCTCGTCTTCATTTTCTAACATGGGAACATTAACCTCACAGATCACCTTGGATATTGTGGTACTTTTTTTTTTCCCTTGCTACATCTCTTCCTCTTTCTTCTCTAGACACTGTTTTTGGAGACAAATTAATTCTGCTAGAAGCAAAAATCATCATACGCAGGAGAATTATTTCATGGTTATGACCAGAGACAACTTTACCTTTTATTCCTATTTAGGCTGCAGGTAGTCTTCTCTGAAATCATCTGAAAAAGGGAGAATCTTTAATAAAAGATAATTTTTATTATCTTTTATAATAATAAATAATTATTATAATATTCCCTGAAATAATTCCCTGAAAAATGTACTTAAAAAAGGATTATTATACTCATAAAAAATGAAATATTGATAGCAGAAGAGACCATTTGGTGGATTAAAGTAACATGAGTACTACTTCAGAGTCTTCACAGCTAAGTTCTACCATTAATACATATTTTAGGCTCTATTAAAATAATTCAACCCTCAACTGTCTAAATCTTAAGACATCAACTGTTGAAAATAAGACAAAATGAATAACCCAAAACAAAAATAAAACAAGACAAGAAGAACAGAGTTTGGGCTGACCAGGTGTCATCATTTGTGTTCAAGAACATATAGAAATGGAGTAAAATATGGAACTTTTTCCATTTAACACAAAATTGAGCAAAACTAAGAAGTAAGTGGGAGTAAGTCCTTAGCTCCTCCCCTAGATAATATAGGTGGATCAGCAAAGTATTTTAAAAATGTATGGCAAAATGATTTCTTTTTCTTCATTCTCTATGTTCTCTTTATCTTTCTGGAAAAAAAGTAAATAAGGAAGGAAATGAGTCATTAGCCTGCATTGTATTTCATTCCTTTGGGCTTCCTGCGCCTCTCTCTAGCTGCTATACCAAGTAAAACAAATTTTAATTGTTAGTTTTCCCAGCCACCCACACGCTACATATATATCAGCCAGTTCCAGGATCTATGACTATATGAGATAATGTCTGTCAAAGGCACAACCCAATGCCTGGATTTTATAACTCAGTCACCAATAATCTTTTCTTTTTCACTTTTTGTTGTTGTTACTCTTTTTGTATTCAGTAACTTGACTATGTCTCAGAGATTTGGTCTAAAATTCATCAACCCCTGAAGAAGTGTTAAAGATAATGTGAGTGGAATTTCTGGTTAGTGTTTTGTTTTGTTTTGTTTTTTGTTTGTTTGTTTGTTTTGTAAATAGACCTCCCATAAGGTTTTCTCTTATTCCATGGGGCACAGTATGTGATTTATTTATTTATTTATTTATTTATTTAATAAACAAAAGCATTTGCAGCTAAAATGGGTCCCTGCTACACACAAATCACCAAACAGGCCAAAGTGTGACTGAATCCCAAGGTAGAGGGGCAAGATCCATGTCTTTTCACAAGCTCTCTGAAAGCATAACAACAATAAAGTGGAAAGAGCGTCTTTTCCTTTGTAGCTTGCTTTGCTTAATATTATATTGGTACCAGATTTACATCTCCCCTCTAATTTCTTTCAGGGGACCGAGGCAAGGTCAGTGCCAGGTGGTTCTGTGGATTTGCACTAACTATCCAAGCTATTTTAACTTGGAATCGTTTTCCTAACAATTCACTACAGTGACAGCAGGAAATTGTCCTCACAGAGACATCTAGCAATGCTGGGGGAAAAAAAAAAAATTCTGGTTTTAGAGAATTGTGTTCCCTTTCACAAATACTAAAGTCATTAACATGGATCATATAATGAATGAAAAGCTTGTGACAACCAGTTGAGGAGATCTGCACTGGTCATTAGCAAGTGAGGGAAGTCCCTGCAAGTCTGCATGAGTAATTTGTAAGTGAGACAGGACCAAATGATATGTCTACTCCCTGGCTTTTTTTTTTTTTTTTTTTTTTTTTCCTCCAAATGGCTGAATATCCGTTAGTTTAGGCATCAGTTTGGAAGTAGATGTGGAATTTTACTTAAACTACATAGAGTGAAAGATTGACCCTTTAGGTGTGAGACTTGGCAGCTAAGCTACATGGAAAATGTGTAAGTAGGGTAAGAACAGACCCAACCACTGGGGAGGGTTGGATGCCAGTGTATCCTTCACATCTGTGGCACTCCCTGCCCAGGGGATGCTTAGGTTAGAAAACAATGTATCAAGCACTCACTGCATCTTTAGTGGACCAGTGCTCATGATGGATGTTGTTCTGTAATCCCCAAATACAATCTGAGGGCTTTTTCTCTTAAAGTCTTGATGGGGATAAAAGCTGATTCTGTTTGTATACCAAGCTGCTCATATCTAAGCTTCAAGATTGATGATGAAACTAGAAATTGAGGAATTTCAAATGATATTTCACAATGAACTACCACCTTCTAAATGTTAATCATGCTGCCTTCCCAATATAGGTATTCAATAAATATTTGTTGAATTAAGATCAATTCCAAAACAAATAGTTCTGCACTTATTATTCAGTTTAAGAACTACTTAGGCTTATTCCCAAGGATAATATAAGGGAGTACGTTAAATTTTTCCTATACAAATGAGAATCATATGAGCAATTTAACCTTTAACAAGCTGAAACACTGATAATTTGGAAGTAGTTACCTATTCTAAGTATAGAATATGGAACAAGTTCTCAATTTAAATTCTGTTATATTTGTTATTTTCTTTTTTATCTCAATGTTATGATGTTGGGGGAAAATAGCATAAATGTATAATTAAATCAAAGTTATACAGAAATGTGTTACATAATAGAACATAATGTTGAGTATCGTTATACATGTACTATTAAAAAAAGATTGAGAGGAGTGTCCTGTCTACCTATTCTTCCCTTTTCAGAGGAGGGATCTGAACTTGACAATAAAGAAACAGCCCAAGCCCTTCACTTCCTATAACACATGCCTCTCTCAATCCACCTGGCAAATGTCATATATTTTGATTCCCTGTGGACATAGGAAACTGGAAACAAAGGCAGGTTATTGAATATTTTTGGGAAGCAGTAAAATAAATCAAACCTACAAAAAAGAAAAAAACCCAGACCACTATTTATAAACTAAACTAATTTTTGACAGATTAATTATCTTTCTAAATGTTAGGGTTTTTTTTTTTTTTTTGTAATATTAATTTATTGTTAGAAACACAGAAAACAATTTACAAAATAGCATTCACAGCACCTAGCACATGGTTGGTGCTCAGGGAATGTTACTTTTCCTTCTTTTCCTACTGACCTCTTCTGACTATTTATTTTGCCCCATCTATGATCCGTTCCAAATCTTCTGCTATAACTGTAACTTTTTTTTTTAATTTATTTGACAGATAGAGATCACAAGTAGTCAGAGAGGCAGGCAGAGAGAGAGAAGGAAGCAGGCTCCCTGCTGAGCAGAGAGCCCGATGTGGGGCTTGATCCCAGGACCCTGGGATCATGACCTGAGCTGAGGGGAGAGGCTTTACCCCACTCAGCCACCCAGGCGTCTCATAACTCTAACTTTTAACTTATTAAAATGAATAAGAGGATTAATTATATGGTCAAAGAAATTTAAGGCAAAAGTCTGTCAAATAACAAGAAGGGGTCCAATCACATATTAAGGATTTAATTCTTGGCTAAAGACAAGAAGAAAGACACTACAGAATTTTTATTTTTATTTTTATTTATTTTTTTAAGATTTTATTTATTTATTTGACAGACAGAGATCACAAGTAGGCAGAGAGGCAGGCAGAGAAAGAGAAAGGAGGAAGCAGTCTCCCTGCTGAGCAGAGAGCCCAATGTGGGGCTCGATCCCAAGACCCTGGGATCATGACCTGAGCCGAAGGCAGAGGCTTTAACCCACTGAGCCACCCAGGTGCCCCACTACAGAATTTTTAAAAGAAACAGGAACCCTGAATCATTTGGCAGCCTATATGGATGTTTTGTTATTGGCACTGAAAAAAAACATTGATATTACTAGTGGCTGTTTTTCACTGATAAAACCAGGAATAACCGTCGACAAAGATTTTTCTCCTGGACCAAACTCTGGTTAGGTTTCTCTCAGCCCTTTCTTGACTAGGCCTCATCTTTGACCTATAAATACTTGAACAAAACACTAACATAGCTGCTGACAACTCAAGGCCACATCCCTAGGATGACCCCAGCTCCCCTTAAAGTTCCTACCTGAGGAAACTGGAGGCTGCCAAAAGAATTCATTATTTGGAGGTGCCTGGGTGGCTCAGTGGGTTAAAGCCTCTGCCTTCGGCTCAGGTCATGATCTCAGGTCCTGGGATCGAGCCCGGCATTGGGCTCTCTGCTCAGCAGGGAGCCTGCTTCCTCCTCTCTCTCTGCCTGCCTCTCTGCCTGCTTGTGATCTCTCTCTGTGTCAAATAAATAGATTTAAAAAAAAAAAGAATTTGTTATTTGATCCAGCCAACACTAACACTGGAAGATAAAGGTTCTAGTCTCCCAGTCTCTATGGGAGGGGGGGAGCCTAACTTTGATAAGTACCTAGTTCACAAAACAAAACCAGATGGGTATTACATTCACCATCTGCTCCTTTCTTGCTTTTTGTAACCTTTCAATTCCCCGACTCCGTGGAGTCCCTGCTCACCCCCTCCCCATTCTCTCATCTTCCTTTTAAAACTCCCAGTCACCTCTGTGCTAACTGAAATGGAGTTGAGATCACACTGGACTCTTTTTCCTGTGGCAATATTATATTACTGATCATAGTCTGTCCTTATCTCTTTAACCAGTGTCTGGTTTTGTTTACCTTTGACACCACATTGAGACCTTCTGTGAAGAATTAGGATCTTTGGTATTCTCCCAGTACAACTACCTGTGACAAGGCATTGGGGACAGAATGCTTGTGTCCCCGCAAAATGACGATGTGATAAATCTAGTCCCCAATGTGATAATATTTGCACGTGGGGCCTTTGGGAGGTAATTAGGTTAAGAGGATGGAGTCCTCATGATTAGGATTGCTATCCTTATAAGAGGCCAGAGAGCTAGCTCAGTCTCTCTTTTTTTTTTTTTTTAAAGATTTTATTTATTTATTTGACAGAGAGAGATCACAAGTAGACAGAGAGGCAAGCAGAGAGAGAGAGGAGGAAGCAGGCTCCCTGCTGAGCAGAGAGCCCGATGCGGGACTCGATCCCAGGACCCTGAGATCATGACCTGAGCCGAAGGCAGCGGCTTAACCCACTGAGCCACCCAGGCGCCCTAGCTCAGTCTCTGTGCCACACAAAGATGTAACAAGAAGTTGTCCATCTGAACCCAGAAGAAACGTCCCAGCAGGAGCTGACTGTGCCGGCATCCTTGTCTTGGACTTCCAGGCCCCTGAACGGGGAGAAACAAATTTCCTTTGTTTAGAAGCCACCCTCTGTATGCACGGTACTTCTTTACAGCAGGCCAAACCAACTCAGACAAGGGAAACGGCAAAATTTATCAATCTCATCACCTACCAAGTTTCTTGATGATGTATACTGCCAGAATAAATCTGGAATATATCTTTGGTGACATTGAAGAAATTTAAGGATTTGGAAGCACAGATGGTGCTTACATGTCTTCTCACAATTGCCACTCGTAATGTTAAAACCGAGTAAGTTTATATTGGGAGTGAAATGCTGACTAGAAAAATTGTATTGGATTTGATCTGTGTACAAAATCAGAATGATGAGCCTCTTCTTTAAAGAGGAAACTGAGGCCATCAGATGGTGGTGACCGGGCTTTTCCTCTCTCATGTAGATTTTTCTGTCCCTGTAGCAACAACTATCTTGAGCCCTTCTGCAAGGTGTACCCTCTCCCTGTGGTCTTGAGCGCATTCTCTCCAAAGTCCTCCAGGTCCTTGACCTCTTGATGTCACTCCTCTCAATTCTTAGTAACCGACACTGGATTATATTCTTTAACCTGTTTGTCTCTTTTCTCTCATCAAAGGTACTCCTGAGAAGATGGTCTGCTCTAACTGTGACTAAATTCCCATTCCCCACTCATCTTACTGTAGCTCCCGATGCCAGTATTCAGACAGAATGTAAAATATGTTCTCAGAAGCAGTATTGTAAATTGAGAAAGAAGAATAAAGAAAGCCTTTTCCTAAAGCATCTTTCTATGTGGTTTTCTCAGCATTCGACACTGTTGGCAATCCTGTATTCTATTTTCTTGTCTTCTTAGAAATTATTCGTATGTGATTTCCTATTGTTTTTCTCCATTTTTTTCAGTTTGTTTGTTTTTTTAAACTTAAGTCCCATGTTAAAAGATTTCAGAAAGTCTATGAATACTATGATTATGGCATTTATTTTTCAAGGAAGATAGTCCATAAATTTAATTGGTATATCAGAAGACTTATGAACCTCCAAAGTTTGAAGCTTTCTCTATAAACTCTTCAGAGATGAAATATTCCACCGTTATCATGATCAAATCTCCCCATCTCCACTGGCTCCTGCCCCTTAAAAAAAAAAAAAAAAAGTCCTAGTTTTAGCTATCCTAAACTAGGATAGTTGCACTTATGTTTGACTCTTGCCTTTTTCTCACCTTTATTTCTAATCAGTCTCATAGTCTTGCTAATTCTACCTCAGAGACATCTTTAAAATACATTTTCTTTCGTCTAGTATCACCACTGTTTTTTTTTTTTTTTTTTTAATTCTTGCCCACTCTGGGCTCAAAATCATTGTTAAATTCTTTAAAAGGGGTGGGGGTATAGGAAAGGGGACAAACAAAAGAAAAAGAGAAAAAAAAATCAATTTGACAATATGCCCCATCCTCCATTTAAAAATCAGATGTCTCCAATATACTTTCATAATTTTTTAGTCCATTTGTGTTGCTATAACAAAATGCCACAGATTGGGTAGCTTATAAACAACAGAAGTTTATTTCTCACAGTCTGGAGGCTGGAAGTCCAAGATCAAGGTGCCAGCATGACAGCCTTTTCTGGAAAAGGCCATCTCCCCGGTGCATAGCAGTGCTCTCTCACTACGTCCTTTCCTGGTGGAAAGGGCAAACGGGCTTTCCAGATATGCCAGTACTTCCATCAACCTAGAAGTGCTCTGAACCCCATCATTTTGAACTTTTATGGAGGCTTCAGTACATAGGCATGATTAATTAAATCATTGACCACTGGTGATCAGACTCAATCTCCAGCCCCCCTTCTCTCCCTGAAGGTCAGGGGAATGGGACTGCAAGTTCTAACCTTCTAATTACATGGTTGGTTCTTCTGGCAATCTGCCCCCATTCTTAGATATGATCCCAAAGTTATCCTGTTAACATAAGAAAATATAACTTTGTCACTCTTAACACTCAGGGAATTTTAAAAAATTTAGGAGCTCGGTGCCAGAAACCAAATATACATATTTCTTATTATAAATTGCAATATTGTCGTTAGGATACAAAATGATAATTCCTCTAACCAAAACTCAGTGTCTTAATACATCACAAATGTATTACTTGCTTCCTTTTTGGCCCTATTCATAGAGTGGTTCTACTAACAAGCAATCCTCCTTGTTTGGTTTAGAACAAGGATCCAGGCTCCTTACACTGTGTGACCAACCCTACTAGAAGACTTCACATCCACCTATCAGGGAAAAGAAGGAACACAGATGTAGATCCGAGGGGACTTTGAAGGCCATGTCTGAAAGTGGCCTCAAGGACTGCAGCTCACATGTCATTACCAGATTTAGTCACATAGGCTCATCTGGGTGCAAGGAATCTGGAAATGTACTCCTTCCTGTGTGTGTGTGATAGGCGCCAAGATGGTTTGAGGACCACATGGCACTACTTCTTCCACATTTACTCAACCTCAAGACTACTCTCATTTGGTGAAACTTCTCTGGATTTATAAATGTTATATATCTATATTGTTACATCTTTCAGCTTGTACCTCAATGGCATAGAGTTTATTAATTTCCTCATTAAACACTTGCCTACACTTTCCCACAAGCCCTCTAAAACCAGGTACGGCTCTTATTAATCTTCATCTTTTCTGACTTGTAGTACATGGTAATGCCTTAGAAATGCTTGTTGGATATACTCACTCCCTTAATATTATATTACAGGAGTTTTTCAGGTAATAACAATCCTCTTTACCATTGTTCTGAAAATATAGGTATATACATATATATGTTTTAATTATCCATGGTTGAAAAGTAGAAAAAAAAGTAGAAAGTTTAACACAATTTTCTTATATAAGCACAAATGTAATTTATAAAAGTGTATCTTTATTTATAATATATATAATTTATAAAGGCGTATTTTGCCCATATTACCTATAACAAAAATTTATAAAATGAATCAACTAATATACACATACTAAAGGCAGTACCAACTGTTATTTTCTTCTAGTCTAGATGAGTAACTGTTTTATT
Source organism: Lutra lutra (assembly GCF_902655055.1). NCBI lineage: Eukaryota > Metazoa > Chordata > Mammalia > Carnivora > Mustelidae > Lutra > Lutra lutra. Next base: position 124,184,620 of record NC_062279.1, on the reverse strand, counting down.
TATTTATTTATTTAATTTATATTTTATGTTATTGAGATAGTTTCTCTTATCCACAAATTAGTGACAATATAAAATCTTCAACAACATGATCAAATTTTTATCAGTTTCTGAACAAAGCAATGCATAAATATGCATATTTGCAGAAAAAAAGTTAATTTCTCTAGTTTCCACAGACTCAGCAGGTGCGAAACATAAAAAATAACAGATGGAAAAGTCAGAGAAGAAAAAAGAAACTGGGAAATGTTGCAGATAATTCTATTTACTATAATAAAACATGGTGTTAAAAGAGTGGCCTGTTTAATTTTACTTTTCTCACTGAAATAATTAACATGGATATAGCTCCTAGCATTTCCTGGGATCTGAGAATAAGAAATTATTCTTTCTATCTTGAATCAAATTTCATTTCACTTTACATATTTTTGAATGACAACACAGCAGATATATATATATAAATATATCTGTTTCATAGACTAATAAACAAATATGTATGCCCACAATCCAGTCATTTAACAAATGGCAGCTTTATTTTATTTTAATTTTCAGCTTAATTGAAGTATAATTGAGAATATTGATATTTAAGGAGTAGCTTATGATGACTAATAAATGATGGCATTAAATGTTACACCATCATCATGATGTTTCTTTCCAAGCATGGGTAAAGGAAACATTTAAAACAAAGTTCACATTTACTCATCAAAAATGAGACACTTCCATTGAAGCTTTCTTAATTTAGCAAAACTGATTTATTTTTAATTACAATAATAAATTGATTAGTCACAAAACGCAAATCAGTTTCTCATATAACCTTATTTTTTAAAATTTATTTTGCTGGGGGTCTTGGATGGCTCAGTCAGTTAAGTATCTGTCTTCAGCTCTGGTCATGATCCTGGCGTTTTAGGATTGAGTCCCTCATGGAGCCCCGTGTTGGGCTCCCCTTAAGGGTCCCTGTTGCTTCAGGCTTCTTGTCAGCAGGGAGTCTTCTTCTCCCTCTCCCTCTCTGCCTTTTCCCCCACTTTCCCTTGTTCATTCTTTCTCTCTCTCACTCTCACTCTTGCTCACTCTCTCTCTCTCTCAAAAACATACATAAAAATCTTTTAAAAAATCCTTATTTTGCAAATGGTACTACTGCACTTTTAGATATCTAGCCTCAAAACTTAAAATTATAATCAATAGCTCCCTCTACTATTTTCCACATGCAGTTGTGTTCCATATCTTGCTGCTTTTTACTTAAAAATGACTTTTTTTATTTTTAAAGATTTTATTTATTTATTTGACAGAGAGAGATCACAAGTAGACAGACAGAGAGAGAGAGAGAAGGAAGCAGGCTCCCCGCGGAGCAGAGAGCCCGATGCGGGACTCAATCCCAGGACTTTGGGATCATGACCTGAGCCAAAGGCAGAGGCTTAACCCACTGAGCCACCCAGGTGCCCCAACTTAAAAATGACTCTTGCACCTACTTTTTTCTTTTCACTCCAATGTTTATTTAATCAGGTGCTTTTTTTTTTTTTTTAACATCATGTCTTGGTTATAGGATATCCTTTAAGTTGCCTCTTTACTTCCATTTGATCTCAGGTAAACAAACCCTTTACAATCATTTCAGAATCATATTTTTAAAGTTCTGTTTATATAGCTTAGTCGAACACTTTACATGACATATTGTCTACAAAAAAGTACAAATTTTGTTAAATATCTTTCAGAATCTACCCAGTATATTTCCAAATTTATCTCCAACTATTTCCTTGATACAAATTATCTGGTCCCAAAACACTATCGGTTCATATTTTATTTTTCTTTTCAAATTTTCAAATATCTTTTATATTTCTTTAATACAAACAGTATTCTAAAGACATAAGAATGTATTACACTACTTCAACTCTGGAAAGTTACTCCTACCACCTTTCTCCTTGGGATGCCCCTCATAACCCATCTAATTTCCTATCACTTTTCCAATGCTCATTCTGATACCATGTTATGAAGTCTTTGCTACAGATTGAAGTATTTCTCTATCTTCTCTATTCTCTCCTTGCATTTTATTTATGGGATTCATATAATACATTATAAACAACTTTGAGAATAAGTGTCCGAGCATAAGCCCCTAAGAAATTCTCAAGAAATGTGTCCTTTAACAGTATCAGTGACTATCTTTTACATGTAATAAGCACAAATAATATCTATTTTAATATTGTTACAATGTCTAATTGTACTAGTCTACTTATACATACATATGAAAAATTTTAAGCTAAATTACCATTTCACAGATGAAATTAGCAAAAACCAACAATGACATCAGTCTTTCACATATTGCTGGTTGGGTTATATGGTAGCGGGAAACCTGGCAAAACAACCTGGCAATAGATGGTTTGGGCTTTAAAACCTAGTGCCTGGAAATACAAGTTTAAAATGGCATCTGGCCAGCATTCACTGGTTCTCTTTTCCAAATTCTTGCCAAAGTGACCACCAAGACAGAATAAAAGAAAGAAGACACGCACACACGCACACACACACCCTACACACACACACAGGAAATTAGGACCCATGATCAATTTTTATAATCTAGAAAAAAATCAGTCTAATAGAAAGGCTGACAAAAGTGAATAAAAATAATTTCAATTAATTCCAATTGACTAGTTACATTATGCTATGCTAAAAGAAAGAGTGCAAGTCTATTCAGAAATATATAAGGAGAATACGTATCTTTCTCCAACTGGCTCCTCTCTGAATTAGAGATACAAGCTCCACAAAAACTGAAAATTATCTAACTGCCTAATTATTGTGTGTTTAAGTCCTGAAAGTGCCTTTTTCTTTATTCATAGACAAACTGCCATTTCTAAATAAACTTGGGAGAAATGGAAGTTAAAAATGAGTCTGTTAGTGGAGGACAATCTGAAGCTCTAAATCTTCTCTAAATAAAGCAAGCACAGGTACCCAAAGACTTTGGGTATAACAATGTATATATGTTGTCTATATTTCTCCAGAAACTTGATCTATTGTGCTTCAGGTGCTTGGGACTGGAGAATGGAGGAGATACCTAATTTTTCCAGCAGTAATGGATTCTAGCACTGGAAGTCTGATTAGGCGTTATTTCTGCCCAATGGTGTACTAAAGAAGAGGATTTGAATTAAACCACAGGAGTAGGTAAGGACAAAAACAAAACAAACCAAAATAAAATTTAAAAAGCAAACAAACCCTCAATGGCATATTATTTAACAAATAAACACTGAATCTAAATGTATATCTTTGCTCAGTGATGAGTAAGAGAAAAATAAGAATCAAATATATGAAGAAATATTGGAGACTAATAAGCATGGAATAACATTTTGAATAATCAAAGGAAGAAAGAGTCTGAAATAATCTGCTTTGCACAACCAAAGAAAATAGTGGAACCTCTAAAGCATTTTAAGTCACGGTGACTTAAAAAATAAATAAATAAGTAAAGAGGTGGTAGCTGAGGGAAGCATTCCAAATGTTTATTGAACAGAACGACTAAAAAGGAACAGAGGTGAAATTAGGAAGGGTTGTTAGTAAACTATTAAAAAAAAAGTTGAAAGCTTCAAGAATCAGAATTAATATTTAAATTATGAAATATACAATGATAAATAAGGAAGATAGAATAGCCTCATTTTATAAAATTCTATAAAATTTATAGAACTCTTTCTCTATTATTCACCTTTATGTTACCATTACTACTTTTCTATAAAAAATAATAAATAGGGGCATCTGGGTGGCTCAGTCAGTTAAGCGACTGACTTGATTTTGGCTCAGATCATGATCTCTGGGTCCCTGGGGAGCCCCCATACGGCTCCACACTCTGTGTATTCTGCTTGTCCCTCTCACCTGCCCTCTCTCCCTCTCTCTTCTAAAATAAATAAAGAAATAAAGAAATAAATAAAATTTTAAGAAAAGTAATAAACACCACTGTGAAAAAAAGTTAAAACTTTTGTGTCAGTTCCCAAAATTAGAGCTTGGAATGATATTCTGCCAAAGGAAATGAAATATAAAATAGTAATATGTATTTTCCACAGTTCATTGTATAATTTGTCCATTGTATAAAATTGTAGAAAATGATAGAACAGAAGGAAAACTATAATTTGCATAAAATGATGAAATATAAAGAAAATTGAATTTTAATTTTTTTTGGAAGGATAAAGAATAATTATATCCAAAGCTAAATCAACAATTTAAGAAAACCATCTTACCCCCCAAAAAAAATTTTTGAAAGAAATCAAAATAATCAGCTATCACACAAATTTAATAAAAATTGCTATTCAGGGGATATGTTAAAATTAGATATATCATATGCACTGGTTAATTTGACAATCCAAAGAAAAGAATTTTTTTTCACTATAAATATTAATTATCAGGCTCTCCTTGAGAAGAAATTATGTCTTGAATAGAAAAACAACCTCAGAAAGAAATATACACGAATGTTGGCAGTGAGTTTGGTAGGTGCCAAGAAGGAAATAAATAAGGAGCTGTGATAGAGAACACAGGGAAAGGGACCTATGTTAGATGGAGAGGCCTCTCGGAGGTTATCAGCTGGTGACAGAATTATGGGATTGCAGGTGAGTTTTTTTATTAAATAAAAACATTTATTATATTACTATTATATTACATACTATCAAATTTATACAATGAAAAGTAGAAAATATATATTATTATTATTTTAAGGTTCATTTCCTTTGGTAGAATCCATTTCAAACTCTAATTTTGGGAATTGACACAAAAGGTTTTAGCTTTTTTCACAGTGGTGCTTATTACCTTCTTAAAGATTTAATTAATTTATTTATTTTAGAGAAGAAAGTAAGAGATAGTGTGCATGCAGAGGGGAAAGGGGGAGGGGAAGGGGTGGAAGCACAAGCAGACTAGTGCTAAATGGGGAACCCCAGTGGGCTACCCAGGGGACCCAGGGAACGTGACCTGAGAATGTTTCATAGGACAGTAATTAATAATGGTAAAATAAAGGTTAGTAATAGAGAAACAGTTCTATAGCTTTTATAGAAAATGACTAGAAAATGTTGCTATTCAATACTACTGAATGGTAGAAACACGTGTGATTTTATTTTATTTTTTAATTTTATGCTTTTGTAGTTACCTATATACTACAATGAGTATTTATATAGTCAGAAAATAGGAATAGAAACTTTTTTTTGACAATTAAAATTGACAATTAGAAATTTAAAAATCACCAAAAAAGAAATAAACACATCTAAAAAACTAATTGTCAAAGCTATCCAAAAATCTTTTCATTTTTTTTCCAGTTCATCTTTCGTTAAAATTAGTCTATGATTTCTAAATCACTACTGTATCCTTTGTGATAGAAATTGGGTTTTTTTTAGGGACATCCATTCACAATTATCAGAAGATAGCAACAATGTTGACTTTTTTTTTTTTTTTTTTAAAGATTTTATTCATTTATTTATTTGACAGACAGAGATCACAAGCATGCAGAGAGGCAGGCAGAGAGAGAGGAGGAAGCAGTCTCCCCGCTGAGCAGAGAGCCCGATGCGGGGCTCGATCCCAGGACCCTGAGATCATGACCTGAGCCGAAGGCAGCGGCTTAACCCACTGAGCCACCCAGGCGCCCCACAATGTTGACTTTTATCTGAAGCCTATGTTCCTAGAAAGCAGCAATGGTAGAGAAATCCCCACCCTTTCATGTTCCTAGAAATGCTGACTACACAAAACAACTAAGCTTTCTAAAATAGGCCCAATCTCTGAAATAGAACCCATCTCTACACCATTCCAAGGATCAGGTAAGACACATCTTTGTCTCCCTGGTAACTGCCATAAGATCGGCTGATTATGCCATTGCTTACCTTCCATAAAACCCTAGGTCCCTCTGCTTTTCTTTGATGTGGTCTTCATTAATGGACACTTCTTCCTGTTTCAATAGCCTGAATAAAATTGTCTCTCTAAATACCCAGTCCATTTTCTTTCACAGTTTTGTGCCATGATTTGGATGGTATTGGACCTCACCTTTGAGTCCCTGTTTACTCCACCCCAGTAACACCCTCTGTGTTCTATCCATTCTTGAATAGCAGTCCAGGGATCCAATAGTGAGTTCAGCTCCTGACCCTGTGTTCTAGAGACTTGTCTGTTGGTAAGAATTTGATTTTGATTATTTTTGAGCATTCACTTGATTTCAAGTGTCAGTTTCATTCATGGGTTGTTGTATTGTGAGTATTTTGTGATGTCTGTAAATGGATTAATGGTTTATGTAGCTCTTGTCTCTGTTGGGTGAAGAATAACAGAGGATCTGGGTTGTTAGCATTTTCTATTTGTCTACATATCTATTTTGGCTGAACTCAGTTAAGAATTTCATGTCCACTGAGAATTGAATATCTGAACTGGTATGGTTTGTATTTCTTATATTTGACTTAGGCTGAAATTTTAGAACCAAAGCTATAAAATATCTTTCTATCTGTGTCTGTCTCAAGGTTTGTAATTCAGGAAGGTCTTCACCTTTCATGGTATGAGTGTGTAGTATTTTCTTACCTCAGAATGGTATTACTAAAGCGAAGTTATAATTTCTTAAAGAAGATCTTTTCTGATTGGCTTAGAGATACAGAACTGCTTTTATAAAATGAATATTCTTTAAAAACCTGGAAAATAAGAAAATTGAACTTCTAAATTTTCAATATGTTAGTAAATATATACTTACAGAACCTAACTCGGAAAGATTTTAAGACTTCACATTCACATAATTTACGTACATCTTTGAAAAAATTAGTTTAGTATTTCTGGTTTAGTAGAAAATAGCTATATTTGCTCCAACATAATAATATTGGATATTAAATATAATACAAGGTCATATTTTATTCTCCCTAAACTTATGTTTTATGTTCTCCCTGAACTTAAACAGGTTTACTAATTGCATAAGCTACCATTAATTCAATTAAATGTTTAAGATTATTAAAAATGTAAATTTGTGTTTAAAACAATTAAATTGTTTAAATTAATGACAAATCTTACCGCAACAACCATTATGTTTTATATCAGTCATAACATAATTTCCAAGATCCCATCATGAAAGCTAATACACAAAGCTTTTGTGTATCTGACTTTATATAACCTGGACCTTTTCCTTTCCTTTGAGATGTTCCTCATTAATGAATTTTCTTCCTATTGTATTAGCTTGAAAAAAATTCTCTCTTTAAATGTCCAGTGTATTGGTCTTCCACAATATCAACTGACAGTACTTGAAATATGAACTCATCAAAAATAAAAAAGTTATTATTTTTTTCTGGCTGGATGAGCTAATCATTATGTATCTCCTTTAAAACAACTTGATTTTTTCTGCCAAGATCAAGACAAATAGAGAATATTGTGCTCTTCGCTTGATATCATGTTCTTTTCCTGTAAGAAAAAAAAAAAATAATTGTTTTCTAATGAGTGTTGAATTTGTTCTGGAAAAAAAATCTCCAAATTAAGCAGCTTGTTAAGATAACCCTTTTGGCTATTTTTTTTTTTTTAAGATTTTTTTAAATTTATTTGTCAGAGAGAAAGAGAGCACAAGCAGGGGGAGTGGCAGGCAGAGAGAAACAGGCTCCTTGCTGTGCAAGGAGCCGGATATAGGACTTGATCCCAGGACCCCTGGGATCATGACCTGGGCCGAGGCAGGTGCTTAGCTGTCTGAACCACCTAAGGCAATCCCCTTTCAGCTATTTTTATTCAATCTCTAACGATACCTAATTCATATGGACACACGACATTTATTGTTTGAGTTCTGATACTTTTTATACTTATTATATACTACATTCTACTCAAAACTGGGATCGATTAAATTAGAAGTCAAAAATCAATGACATTCTTTTTGTATATTTATTAACACAACTGATTCTGAATAACATAAACTCTGTGGCTTTGGAGAAGATTGGGTAGACTCCAGTAGACTTAAGGCCAGACTTTTCTTCACCAGTAGCCTGTAGAATAACATGTTTATTATAATTTATCTGAACCTTCTTTATTGAAATAACAAAGGGAAACCTTCAGTGTTTTCTTCTTAAGTAAGTTCTTAAAATGAGGTGACAACTTTACCTATGCTGAGTATATAACAGGATTTTTGCAGTGATACAATAATATGAGAACTCACTATTACCCATTTTCAAGAAACCACACAATATTATTTCAGCTATTAACCACTGTTGTGCTCTTATCATGCACCAATCCATGACACAAATTCTGTACTCCCAAAAAAACCTCTAATCTAACTCCCATCTTGAATTCTGTATTTTTCAGCTTCTGCATTTGCCAGTGCTGGTTTTGTTTGTTTGCTTGCTTTCCTGTTTAAAATGTTGAACTTTTCAGGGCACCTGGGTGGCTGAGTAAGTTAAACATCACTCTTAGTTTTGGCTGAGATCACGATATCAGGGTCATGAGGCAGAGACCCACATCAGACTCCATGCTCAGTGGAGAGTCTACTTGAGATTCTCTCTCCCTCTCCCTTTGCCCCCCACCCCACCTCAGGTCTTTCTCGCTCTCAAAATAAATAAATAAATAAATATTAAAATATTTAAGTTTTTCTCTAGGTCAGCTTGAGAGCCATTTCAAATCATACCACCTCCATTAAACAATCGTGAAATGAGTAGAAGATATTTTTCCTTCTGTTTATGTGTCTCATTTGACTCAATAAATGTTTTCATTGTGTCTTTAAATATATAATTATTTTCTTCAGAATTATACCAATTTTGGTAAATTTCTATTAAAAATAATTTTTCAGAAAGAATATTGAGTCTATCCATGATCACATCTTTATGTAAGATACTGGAGAAATACTCAATCTTCACAATATCCTATGTAAAATTATTCCAAATTGGTTTTATTAAGTCAGTTTTTCCTTTGTAAATATTACAGTAAAGATCTGACAGTGTTTCATTCATACACATTTTACCAAAAATATTGATTGCCTTATTTTTATTTAAATTTCATTTTTGGTAATGTGTAATTAAAAAAGAAAAACTATAAATCATGAAAACAGCACTGTTAGGGGTGCCTGGGTGGCTCAGTGGGTTAAAGCCTCTGCTTTTGGCTCAGGTCATGATCCCAGGGTCCTGGGATCGAGCCCCGAATCCGGCTCTCTGCTCAGCAGGGAGCCTGTTTCCCTTCCTCTCTCTCTGCCTACCTGTGATCTCTGTCTGTCAAATAAATATATAAAATCTTTAAAAAAAAAAAAAACAGAAAAAGAAAAAGAAAACAGCACTTTTGCTCCATGACTTCTTTCCAAATATTCCCTTTTTTTAGTAACAATTACTTTCAATTCTTTTCATTGTTATTTTTAACATTTACTTCTAATATCTACATAATATGATATTTAACTTCATATTTATAAGTAAATACAATTCAGTGCTTTTTTTGAATTGTAATACTAAGATTTAAAGAAGCTGTATAATTTCTTAAAATTTTTAAAAGATTTTATTTATTTATTTGAGAGAAAGTGAGCAAGTGAGAGAGCAGGAGTGGGGGGAGGCAGAGGGAAAGGGTGAAGCAGACTACCTGCTGAGCAGGGAGCCAGATGTAGGGCTCAAGAGGCTGTATAATTTGAATAAAAATTATATCTGTCTTGTTTGAGGTCCTTAAAGACAAACTAATACACATATGGCAGAAGGACATTCTTTGTCACGTTCATCTGTTTTGTCACTAAAACTTATTATTTAAATGGGAAAAGGAATTCTTTTTGATATTACAGGAAAAGATATATTTGTATTTTGATATCTCATTCTGGAAGTCCATCTACACTAATGTCTACAAACTACAGTCTCTTTTCTAGGATGGACCAAAAGAAGGAGTCTGTCATCCTAGACTTGAATTAGCTGTGTGGCCAGAGGGTGGAGCTGGGTCCTTGGGGGTGATAGAGAGTCATACTTTGGGAGAATAGGAAGGTGGAAGAAGAGTCCAAGCAAGGAAGAAGCTTATGAAGCCATTGCAGAATGATCCCGCTAAAGTCAGTTTCAGAGGGGAAGGAAAGAAATATTTTAGTCTATCCTCTAGCTTCTGAATGTGTTTTTAATTAGTTGATGGTAAGAATATATTCTTTTTGTTAAGACCTGTTTCTGTTGGTCCTTGCTTAGACCAGGGGTCTATAACACTTGCATCCATGCCTAAAAGGGTCACACCCACCACTGCATTTGTAATCCTTCAGTTTTCTTCCTTTATACCCAATTTACTTTCACCTTAACTTCATTTTTACCTTACTTGATTTTCCTCAACTGACTTTGAAGTGGCTCTCTTTCTAGATCTCAACATCCTGATTGCCCTGAGAAAGAATGCTTATCTCAATTGCAGACCCAGAGAAAACTACTCCCTGACCAACCACAATTGCTAAAATCCCTGACTGGGTCATTCTCTGCCTGGGATTGGAGGAATGGATGTTGTGTGAAATTGGGATATTTTCCTAGAACCATCACACAGATCTGGTCTTTGCATTCCAAATTTTGTGATGTTTGGATTACTCCATCCTGCCTATGAATAAGAATCTGGAAGCCAAACTTTGGCAAAAACTAGTCTGAGAGACTAATCTATTTGCTGAATGAAGATTTGGAAGAAAATCTAATGGAGAGATAAGACGAGTTGTAGTTTCAGTTTCTCAGAGTGTAATACTGAATAAAGCCAAAGTTAGGGAAGTACTTAACAGATAAATGAGAGAGATTTAATTGAGGGTAGCTCAGTGGGTTAAACCTCTGCCTTTGGCTCAGGTCATGATCTCAGGGTCCTAGGATCAAGCCCTGCATCGCTCGGCAGGGAGCCTGCTTTCCCTCTCTCTCTGCCTGCTGCTTTGCCTGCTTGTGATTTCTATGTCAAATAAATAAATAAAATCTTCAAAAAAGAAAAAGAGAAGTATTAAGTTAGAAGAACCGTTACTAAGACTCTCAGACACATATAATATTTACTACCTTTAAAAGTCTTATTCTTCCTTGCTAAAATTTTAGTTTGTTCTTAAGAAGTTATCAAAACAGTTCAAAAACCACTTGTCACTGTCAGTATTAAACAAATTTGTGGGACTCTGAATGTTATCAAAGTCAACAATCATAAATCACATTTTTTTAAAACTTTATATTTTTTCAGTGTTCCAAGATTCATTGTTTATGCACCACACCCAGTGCTCCATGCAATACGTGCCCTACATAATACCCATCACCAGGTTCACCCAAACCCCACCCACATCCCCTCCAAAACCTTCAGTTTGTTTCTCAGAGTCCATAGTGTCTCATGGTTCATCTCCCACTCTGATTTCCCCCAACTCCCTTCTCTTCTTCCCCCAATGCCCTCCATGTTATTCTTTAGGCTCCACAAGTAAGTGAAACCATATAAAATCACATATTTTTGAGAAGCCCTGAATTTAAGCAGACCCTCATTGTCAAAGAGAGCATTGTGAATCATATGTTTTGCTAAAAAAAGATAACATTGCAGGCAAATGTACGTGACACATGGTGGGACATTATTCAAGTGTGTTGAATTAGTGAACAAAAAGGAATAATTGATACTATACACATCAAGAGAGATACAAAAATATTGGCAGAAGCTCTGTGCACAACAGTGACAGTCTGCAAAGTAAGCATGCATCAGTGGGAGAGTGAATAAATAAAGTTGTGAAGGGTTAAAAGTGAAATATATAACATAGCACACAGCATAATTTATTCATAATATTGACATAACTAAAATACGTATTTTTAGAAATTTTGGTGGGTTCAATAAAACTACATAAAAATATAAAATGAGGGAATTATGAACATAGGAGTCAATATCATGCTAGAGCAAAGATCACATGCTTCCTTTGGGAAGATGAAAGGTGGAACCATATGGTTTACATGTAAGTTATTGTCAAGACTTTAGATTTCTTGAGTGTTGATAGATTCATGGATCATTATTATATTATTGAAAATAACTGATTGGCTAACTAAATAAAATGAAATTATCTATGCATGGACCCATGATAGGAGTGGATTAGAAAGAACCTAATCCTGTATGAAATCCAATTGAGAAAAGGTGGACATGGTTTCAGTGTATGAATTTCTTCAACTCTCCTCCTGTATGAACTCTCCCTAACACAGCAGCTCCTCTTTGGCTAAAACTGTAAAGCAAAACACCAGCCTTCCTTTATGATAGGTGAATAGCTTGGGCCATCTTGGGGTTTTTTTTCTACAAAAAGACAAGAAAAAAAAGAAAAGGATATTTAGTATCTTAATGATATGTCCTTCTAGAGTCTTTTCAAAAGGTCACAATTGGCTGGATTTTTATTGGAATTGAATCTATAGAAATTATAGACTAGAACTTATACAATGAAAATTCACTTATAGTTCAACCATTTCTTATTCTGCTAGGAAATAGGAACAATGACCTAGAGCTCCCCTGTCCAATACAATGGTCATGAGCCACATGTGGCTATTGAGCACTAATCTGAAATAAGATATGAAATAAATTTAAATATAGACCTGGTTTCAAAGATAGCATGAACAAGATAATGTAAGCTACCTCAGTAATAATTTTTATTATCAATTACATATTGAATGAAAATATTTTAAATATATAAAGTTAAACAAAATATGTTATTACCCATGTTAGTAATAAATTTTTATTAATCTTTTTTAAAATTTTTATTTCTTAAAGATTTTATTTATTCATTTGAGAGAGAGGGCATGAGCAGGAGGAGAGGCAAAAGCAGAGAGAGAAGCAGACTCCCCACTGAGCTGAAAGCCCAACATGGGGCTTGATCCCAGGACCTGGAGATCATGACCTGAGCCAAAGGCAGCCACTTAAGTGACTGAGCCACCCAGGCACCCCTCAATTTTATTCATCGTGACATTAACCTACATCACCATAGCATTATTGACAATAGCCAAGATACTGGTTTACAACCAACACTTAAACACTTACAACATTTGCAACCTAAATGTACATCAGTGGATGAATCATTAAATAAATTCACACACACACACACACTCACGGAAATATTCAGCCATAAATAATGAAATCTTGGCATCTGCAATATCAATGGACCTTGAGGTCATTATGTTAAGTAAAATAAGTCAGACAGAGAAAGGCAAAAACTATATTACTTCTCTTATATGTGAAATTTAAAAAAGCAACAAAAAAACAAGACAAACAAAAACAGAAAACAAGCTTATATATGCAAAGAACAGATTTATGGTTACCTTAAGTGAGGTTGTTGTGTGAGAAAAATTGAATTTCTTTATTAACTCAAATTAAAAATATATATTATTAAAGTTAATTTCATCTATTTCTTTTTTTATGTGGCTACTAGAAAATTAAAAGTTTCATCTGAATTTTACATTCTATTTCTTCTGGAATTTGCTCACCTAGATATCAACACTCCTGCTACTATTGGCTTTCTTATCTATTAACTTCCGGCTCCATTGAGTAAAGAAAACAGGAAAAGAAGGAAGATTTTTGCTTCCAAACTCAGAGTTGCCAAAGCAATTCTTTCATGTGGGAAATGGAAAGCTATTCCTAGAGGGAAGGTCTTAGAAACGGGTTATTTTGGAGAAAATAAACGGCCTTCATGGAGCAAACCAGGAGAAAATTCTTCATCCATCCTCCATGGTTTGGGGCAAAAATAATCTCTAATGTTATTAAAATCTAAAATGAAGTACAGTTGACTCTTGAAGAACACAGATTTAAGTTAAATGGGTGTGCATATAAGCAGATTTAAAAAAAATATATAAATACAGTACAGTATTAGAAATATTTTTCTTCCTTATGATTTTCTTAGTAACATTTTATTTTCTCTAGCTTTCTTTATTGTAAAAATACAGTACATAATATATCTAACATATGAAATATGTGCTCACCAACTGTTAGTAAGGCTATTGGTCAACAGTAGACTATTACTAGTTACGTTTTGGGGGAGTCAAAAGTTATGCATGGATTTTTGACTAAGTGGGGTTTGGCATTCCTAGCCCCCACCATGGTTCAAGGGCCAACTATATTCTAATCTGATAATAAAGTAGATTGACAGAGTCAGTAATAAATTAACAATGATAGTAATAATAAGAAGAAAAGTAGTAAAAATTAAACAAAATCCTCTGTATATTCTAAATTGTCTAAAAGTAGCTTGATGAATGAACTGGGCATCTTAAGTGATAGAAATATCTTCACCGGAAAGAATATTAAGAAGACAGGCTTTAAGTCTGAGATTTCCATCAGAAGTCCCTGGTGGGAGAATCTAGTTTAGAAAACTCAGGTATCAACCTCAAACCGCTGTGCACACACACATAAATTCTAGACGAGATGGAGATCCCCAACTCAGGGAAAAATGGGTCATAAATAATCTTTTCAGAGTATCAGTCCTTCACATGATCCTGTGGTTCCAGCTTACAGCAGTTTTCTACCACTTAAAAGATTAAAATTATATCCAGGCTGGCACTCATCATCTTCCATTATACTTACTTCTTCAACACTTAACTTTTTCTCATATCTTATAAGAAGCCCATCCTTCTGTAAAAATGGACCCAAAGCCCAGGAACTTGACCTCCCTTTCCTCATGGTCATCCTGTCCCCCTGCCCCACTCATAACTACACCATCTGTTGTAGCTAAGTCCAAATTGTTGCTTGAATGAACCACCCTTCCTAAAGTTTGTAAAAATTCTATTGTATGTCTACTGTTTCCCTCCTTGTAATCCCACATAAATTAATTCATATTTTCTAACAACAATTAACATGTATGGTTTTTAATTGTAATTATGTTATGACTTTTATGAATATTAAACTTGAAGCTCTCTGACAAACATAGCTGTATCTTGAGAACAGTAGTAGTCCAATAAATATTCACTGAATTATATACATTTCACAGTTTAATAGAAAACAATGTAATTTTAAGCTTACCTCTTATTCAAGCAAATGTCCATGACTTATTTATTGAAAAAAATATATAATTTGGGAGTAGTTTCATACTTATACTTACTAACCTAGTTTATTTATCAGTCATGGAATGATTACAGTTACAAAAATAATTTACTTCAGAATTGACAGCTTTCCTTGGAAACAAGTCTTAACTTCATTTGTAATTGTTGAGTTGTCATTTTTAAAATTAACTAATATACCAAATTATATAAATATGTTTCTTGTCACATCACAGATGTCTCTTTACCTTTTCAGCCAGTCTTTCTAGGGGGCAAAAAAATTTGAATCATTTTCATGCACTTAACAGCCATTAGAAAAGAAAAGCTTTTCACTGCTTTCTCTCATTCCTTTACAAACTTTAAAGTTCATTAAAAAATACCCGAGTCTAATTCTGTCTTGAGCATTCCCTTCAGTGAGTAAGGTAATCATAAATCTTACTCTTCTAAAAGAGTTTATGCAATTTCAAGCCTTTTAATTTTCAAGTCAGAAGAGATTGATGACCCTTGCAGAAACGTGATCAACAAAGAGTGTCTCTAGATTCTCCAGGCTCCCCGCAATAGAGATCTTCTCATATCAAAGCTTCCCCACTCTGTTTTGAAGAAAACCCATGCCCAGTCAAGTTTCCATGGTTAGTTTACTAATTACTGTCTGGTCAGTTCCATGTCCCAGGAAGTGAGGCTATCTCCAGTAGAATATAGGGCTGCAGCAATGCACTTTCTCAGAGATTTCTCCAGGGTTTCTCCTTCTACCAACTTTCCACTCCCTTTCCTTTTAAGATTTTTCTTTCTTTTTCCTCCCTTCCCCCACAAACAATTTTTACATCAGGTGTTAAACAATATTACATTTCATGCTTGCTTGCCGCTTCAGGTCTAGTAACCACATTTCTTATGAACCGTGTAATAGTAAAAGTCAGATTGGTTATTTGCTTTTTGATGTGAGATGGTTATTGCACATGACTGAGGTGCTACAAATTATTTTGCCTCTGATCATGTCACACATAATAAAACCAGTAACACTCAGTCTAGAACACAGATTGACTCACAAAGTTTACCGAGGGTTGTCTTTTTCTGTGAAATGTATTGCTGATGTAGAAAAATCAGAATCAAAAATTATTCCCCCCCAAAAACCACAATTTTTAAACAATTAGAACCAGTTCAAACATATGTTCATATATATGGGCGCATGCACACACACACACACACACACACACACAGATATATAATTATATCCTAATTTATTATTAACAAAGTGTTTACTATTTAAAAAATAGAGTTAAAAATATCTCAATACTTCTGGCAGATACTTTGTGAATTACATATGAACTTATCTCCAATAGAATAAGGGAATAATGCATGAGACGGGTAAAATAAGACTAGAGAGGAGTAATCTAAATATGTTAAGGGAACATGACTCAATAATATTTAGTTGATACAAGAGAATGAAAGAAGTAAAAACAGGAAGGAAATGGATATAAATAGATATATACACACACTAGATATAAATGGATATAACATGGATAAGGATATAAAGGGTATAATATATGGATATAATAAATGGGTATAAATGAATATAATAAACTAGATATAAGTTGATATAAATAGGTATGTACACTAATACTTAAAGACACATTATTTTTCTTATTTTTTCCCTAACAGCTACCACTACCCAAATACAGCTTTTTTTTTTTTAACTGTGAAGACTGTATATTTTTTCTTGTTTCCATTTTTGAGGAGGATATATGTACTATTTCCACAATGAGAGAGTAGATTTTTCAAAACCTAAGAGGATAACTGGCATGTTCTGAAGGATTTTATGAGTATTTTTTTTTAAATGATGAATAGCAAATTATAAATAGACTACAAAGTCTATGACACAACCATCCATTCAAACGGAAACATGCATAGTGATAAATGTTATGGTAGGTTTTTGTTTGTTTGTTTAATTACCTATTCATTTCATTGTGAGGATAGGTTTCCCATTCTAGGGTTATGGATATGGCTCAAACGCAGGACACCTACCAGCTGGCAGATGAGAGAGCACTTGATGAGTCACATTAACTCAAAGCCTAGGGGAGGAGGACACCACACTTCACACAGAGCCACATGGCGGTTGCACTAAAGAACAGAGTGAACCATTGGGAACCATAGGAGGCAAGTTTTATAGTATCAAAAGGGTAGTATATTCCCCCTGACTCCTGCAGGAGTAAGTGATTGGCTTGTTTGCATGATTGTAGGGGCTGCCAGGGAACAGACACCTGCTACTACTCTCAGATAAGGGGAAGGAGTGCTTAGTTATGGAAAATTACCTGAGGGAGCAGAGTGAGGAGGAGAGCTTGTGGGTAAGTCAGAGGACACCCTCTGCATTGCAGTACAATGTCAAGGCAGCACACAATATTGGGCCTCAATTTCAGACCTTACATTACACTCTTAATAATACAATTGTTTGGGAAAAAAATGCTAAAACCAAAATTAGAGATAGTACATGATGAGTTAATATAATTGAATTGGTGTTTGTAGAAATGTCCGTGAGTCATGTATAGCAGCAACACAGAATAGGAAAGCCACAATTAAAGCAAATAAATATTCTGTTATAGGAATTGTTGTTTGGTCCAAACAATCAAGCAAAGTTCGCTTCCCCCCAGCTCGTACTTTAGATTATAATACAACTGCAGTGTTATTATCTTAAAGATACCCTTGTGTAAATATAGGTCTCATTATATTTTTTTTGAGAAATAAATATACCTAGGTGTTTTATATTAATGAAACTAGAGGAAAAAAGAGCAACATCTGCCTGAGAAGAGGGCTGCCCCTTTCATATTACACACACACTTGTATTTTCTCTTACTTGAGAAAGTCTCAGAAAAGAAATACTTAACCTTAGGAATTAATATGGAGTTGGAAGACCATTTAGTGCAAATTCTTTTTTTTTTCTTTTTTCATTCTCATCCAAATTTTGTCTCTGTGTATGAATCTCCTTTATACTGACTCACTAAAGCGATCACAGGCTCTTCCTGAATTTTTCCAGATAAAGAAAGTGCCCTTCCTACAGCATAAACGGATTTTTGCATATTTGCTAAGGACTACAGATTTTTCTTTTCCAATTAGGTGTCTCCAAAAAATATTAGAAATCAGATTTTTTTTTTCCTCTAGCAGTGACATAGCTAATGTATTTGATACCCAGAGTGGGTCAGAATAAAGCCTTCACCTTTGTATGATAAACTTACATTTAGTAGTAATCAGGAAGTGATGAAAAATAGATAATTGCCAGAAAGGATATACAGTCATTGAGAAGTGTCTTTTGCTGAAGGTCATATATGGAATTATATAAAAATTAAAACATTACAGCATTAAAGGAGAAGATGTGTTTTTGATTGATATATTTTAATTACATTAATTTATGTTTTGATAAAAGGGGGAAAACCTATATTTATATTTTGGTTAGCTGCACTAATGAAAGAAAATCATACAGCTTCTGTTTTTACCTTTTTTTTTCTGTTTTTAGACTTTTTTTTAAAGTAATCTCCACACCCAACATGGGGCTCAAATTCATGACCCCAAGATCAAGAGTCGCATACCCTTCTGACTAAGCCAGTCAGGCTCTGTTTTTAGCCTTAACATTTACACATTTGTCACTAATTGTCAAAATTGATTTTCTTCATGTAGTCAGGTTCGGTAGACAGTGCAAACAAATTAGTCAACCTATTGTCACAGGGATAAAAGAGTAATTTTATTAATTTCAAATTTGAACAGTTCCTTTTACATGAAGCCTCAGATATAGAAATAGGAAAAGTCTTAAATGTAAGGATAAATTTGGCATAGACTTCCAAAAATCCAATTCCGTGATAAATCCCAGAAATTAAAATACAGTTTATGCTTTTGTTCTTTAGGTTCTTACAGCAGCTTTCAAATGTCTGAAACCCTTAAAGGCAAATCAAAACTCCAAGTTGTCATGTAGAATAACTGTTTTGAAGTAACTCAACTTGTTTCTTAATTATAAATTATTGTGCTATTATTAAATAAAATTACTGTTTAAAAAGCAAGAATCAGTGCTGTCAGTGATTTGAGACCAAGTTGCTTTGAAGGTGATATCCAACAATTCCGAACCCTTAAGAAATTATTTTCAAAAGGAGCATATCCAGCTGAGTCTGTACATTCCAGGATGATGATAAAATTGAAAATGTTCAAAATTAACTTTGATGTAGTATATAATATTTCTTAAAGGATAAGTAATAAAAATATGCTACTTTAAAACACATATTATAAAAAGTCAGAAAGTATAATTTAGACTAACAAGATTTCTTTAGGATAGGGGCACCTGGGTGGCTCAGTTGGTTAAGCATCTGCCTTTGGCTCAGGTCATGATCCCAGGGTCCTGGGATGGAGCCAGGCCTCTGGCTCCACACTCCACACTCCACACTCAACAAGGAGCCTGCTCCTCAATCTCTCTCTCTCTCTCTGTCCCTCGCCCTACTCTTGCATGCATGTGTGTGTGTGCTGTCTCTCTCAAATACATAAATAAAATCTTTAAAGAAAATTTCTTCAGGGAAGATATTTTATAATTAACAATATTTGGGATTGCCAATGTGTGGTGATAAGTTAGGACCACCTTTTAGTCAGTGTTATTACTGATTTTAAATGTTCTACCAACCACATATCCTGTTATTCTTTTCTTTTAAAGATTTTATTTATTAATTTGATAGAGAGAGAGATCACAAGTAGGCAGAGAGGCAGGCAGAGAGAGTGGGGGAAGCAGGCTCCCGGCTAAGCAGAGAGCCCGATGCAGGGCTCGATCCCAGGACCCCAAGACCATGACCTGAGTTGAAGGCAGAGGCCCAACCCACTGAGCCACCCAGGCACCCCACATCCTGTTATTCTTTGCACCCAATACTGATGCTCCCACTCCTTTCTTTGAATACCTCTGCTGGCAAGTAGATTTGCAGGTAAAGATTCTCTTTGGCTTAGGCATTCCCTCTTCCTTTAACATTTATTGCATAATAATATCCCAAGTCTTCATCATTTGAGTCCCACAACACCCTCTGCCTTTCAGTAAGCACAGGATTTTCAGATTAGTAATAATTTAAGCTGATGGTGATCTCCTCTTCCTATTATAGAGCAAACGTTATAAAATATTAAATGTGTTTCTCAAGCATTGAATCTTACATTTGCAAAATTCCATGTGGTCCCCAATATTATCTGCCCTCACTAATATAAACAATGCTAGCTAGTTTTTTTATGAACTAAAACCATCGCTTAATATTTGTGATGAACAAATTATCACAGGTAAGTAAAAGGAATCCACATACCTATGCAACCAACATTCAGAAAATCCATTCTAATGTTTATTAGGCCCCATATGTCCACTCTATTTTATTTTTCCTTTAAAGATTTTATTTATTTATTTGACAGAGAGAGACACAGCAAGAGAGGGAACACAAGCAGAGGGAATGGGAGAGGGAGAAGCAGGCCTCCTGCTGAGCAGGGAGCCTGATGTAGGGCTGGATCCCAGGACTCTGGGATCATGAACTGAGCCTAAGGCAGAGGCTTAATGGCTGAGCCACCCAGGTGCCCCAGTCCACTCTATTTTTCATACAAATGGAGTTAATCAGTATTTTATATATCTTCTGTTTTTTAGCCTAATTTTTTTTTCTATCTAATTGTAGATTCCCTACTGCCATTAGTAAGTTGAAATATAGTGGCTATAAGAAAGTATTTAAAAATTAATGATAGCTGGGGCGCCTGGGTGGCTCAGTGGGTTAAGCTGCTGCCTTTGGCTCAGGTCATGATCTCGGAGTCCTGGGATCGAGCCCCGCATCGGGCTCTCTGCTCAGCAGGGAGTCTGCTTCCTCCTCTCTCTCTGCCTGCCTCTCTGCCTGCTTGTGATCTCTCTGTCAAATAAATAAATAAAATCTTTAAAAAAAAATTAATGATAGCTTATAAGCTAATATCTAGGCTTTATCTGAAAAATCACTTTTAAATGAAATACAGTTGTGCAAATTTATCCTGAAATGGAAGTTGAAATTTTAAGAAGAACATGCTAACATATCAATATGCAGACCTCTAGAGCTGGACAACATCTTAAATGCAATCTAATCAAATTTCCTAAGTTTAGAGAAAAGTTAAGATGCAGAGATATTAAGTGATTTTGAAGTCATCAAGACCTAGATTGCAGATACGAGTTCCATTTACTAAATTTCTTACTAGTGAAGGAGTTAAATCCTTGAGCTTTTATTTCCTCATCTGCAAATACTTAGAAATAACAATTCTTACCTTGTGTAGTTCCTGTGAAGACTAAGTAAAATAATACATGTAAAGCATTTTTCCACAATACTTGGCTTCAATATTTTCTATTGAGAAAAAGCATAACACAGTGAAAGGCCAAATGGAGGATGCATTGCACATTGAATTCTAGAGCCAAAAATGTCTAGATTTGAAACTTGGTGCTTATGGTTAGTCTCTTATGCTTGCATTTTCTCATTTGTTAAGTAGGAAAATACTAGTACTTTATAGATTTATTATCAGGGATAAATAAGTTTGTATATGGAAAGTACATAAAACAAGAAACATTATTTGAATGCTAATTATATGTATGTATTATAAGACATGTGTGTTTGTATCTATGATTACCACTACTGATATGATTCTTTGTATATGACTTCCTTTAAAAATGCCTGATGCTGGGGCATCAGGTTGATGATTGAGCCTGAGTGCCTCAATGGGTTAAAGCCTCTGCCTTTGGCTCAGGTCATGATATCAGGATCCTGGGATCCAGCCTCACATCAGGCTCTCTGCTCAGGAGGGAGCCTGCTTCCTCCCCCCTCTCTCTCTGCCTACTTGTGATCTCTGTCCGTCAAATAAATAAATAAACTCTTAAAAAAAAAAAAAAAGCACTGCTCTTGAGTATTTTCCTACACATGAAGAACTGAATCCTGATTTTCTTTATAACAGTGTAGATGGGAGTCATTATTGAGGTCCACAAAGGTCTGAATACACAACTTGGGCAGTGGGGAGAGGCAGAGATATATTTTTCTTTCTCTCCATAGGCACTTAACTTTTAAACTCTTTGGAGGTCAATGACAACCACAACTAAAACATGGTAGTAAATTCTTTCTCAGTCGTCTTTTGGAACTACATGGAAATTCAGAAGCTGCCTACAAGAGCCCCAAGATTAAGAAGACTTTTTGTGCTCTGAAAATGTCAATGACCCTCTAAAATGTCTAAATTATAGTCCAGAAGAACTTCAGGCATAGGCAAAGGGAGCACAAGGTAATAAAGATAGCAAAAGGATATCTTTAAGGCTCTGGAGCAATGATTCTCAGCTGGGGTGACTTATCCCCAGGGGACATCTGGTAACATCCAACGTGGGAACACATGTTTGGTTTTCACAATCTGGTGGGAACTACTGGCATCTAGTGGGTAGAGGCTAGTGACACTGTTAAACAATGCACAGATCAGCTCCTCCCAACAAAGAACTCTCTGATCCAAAATGTCAGTCCTTCGGAGGCTGAGAAAGCTGCTGTGGTGGGACAGCCTAAACTTCTTAAAGTACTTCATTTCAGGGGATTTCTAGTTCAACACAACCTTACTACAAACATAAGTGTGTTTGTTTAAGTTGCTGTGCCAACATTTCTAATACCAGTCACTACTGATGAGGAGACATTTCCTGGGATACTAAAAATAGCCTGCTGGCAAAGGTAACCTGAGTGTAGTACTGTTATTTTTATCAGACCCTAATTGCCAAGAAATGTTCTTTCTGCTAGTTATTACCACATAATTATGCACATTCTGCATATGAAAATTATGCTCTTACTTTTAAAGTACTGTAAATATTTGCTCTAAATACATATCAGCATTTTCTATATTAGAACCGTAACAGGGCAGTAAAGTAATACTCACTTATAAAATGCAACCTATGTTCAGGGTCTATTAGGTCAGAAATTCTGTTTTTGAGCAAAAGATTTTACAATTTTTTTTACATTTTTTTACAAAATATTTTTTGTAGATTTTTCAGAATATAAAATGTATACCAAGTAAGGTTTTGCATTCCATTTTTATAACATGATTCTGTTCTGTACTTCTTCCAGTGTGAGTTATTATTCTGATTATAAAATAATACATACTTATGACAAATGAAAAGAGTCACATGATCTCCCACCCTTCCCTCCTTCCCACAAGTCCTTCTCCCTAGAGGTCACTACTTGGATCATGTTTCCTCCGCTTCATTTTGTAAACCCACAGCCCATGCCCCTCCCTTGAATGGGAGCTCTGACAGAAAATTCTATTATGTGCATAGGATCAGCTTCGTATCAGAATAAATCACAAGAAGGAAGCAAGTAGATTTCCCTTCATCACTTCATATCTCAATTCCCAAGGCAAAATAAGAAAGACTTCTCTAAACCCACAGGATATGTGCCTTGGCTTTCCTCAGGTAAACTGGTTAGAGTTTTTTGGTTGTTGCTCTTTTAATAATAGGGCTTAGCTTAACGCTAGCTTAGGAGCAACATCTTGCTGCCAGTGGCTTGCAATCCCAGGCTTGGGGGAGAGGAGTTGGGTAGTGACTGACATCTCCGCTGGTTTTAGAATTCCTGAGGAAATTCCTGGTGTCTACTCCCTTTCCAGAGTATGGGACATTCTAAGCTTACAGAGTTTCTACCTGAGAAAATGTGAATCCCATCTCTACCCGAGTTTTCCTGTCTGGGAGGATCCCTTTTTTCTGATTTATACATATTTCAACTTTGGTTCTTTTCAGAGAATCAACAAGAAGGATTCTATTGTTTTAAGTATCATTACTTATTGATCAAAATGGTTTAAACTAAACACATGAGGTATGATTTAGTTTTGTAAGCTACATTTAAAAACATGCAGTAGATTATTACAGAAAAAAGCATATTTTCTCACTAAAGAATTACAAAGTAGAAAGAAAAATGAAAATCAGAAAACCTTTATTGAAATTTTTAATGCATGAAGAGAAGATATATTTACAAATGTATTTCAATTACATTATTTTTTATTTTTGAAAACAAGGGTTGTTTTTGAAGAAAAGGATAAATATAGAGAAAAGGATAAATATAGAAAATGAAACTGGGTCAAATATGCAATATAATTTGGGTTCCACAGTCTGGAAAGAAGTTAAATTTTAGGAACAACAAAGTTGTTACGTTACATGTTAGATTTTTAGGGAATTCAGCAAGAAAGATATTCTTTTTACACATCATCACCAATGATCAAAATAATAATCTTATATTATCAACCTTTATATTTCCAGAATAGTCTCAATAAGTGTAGCCACTTCTCCATTTTATAAAAGCGTTTTCACATCTACAAAATATATAAATATTACTTTGTGATTTGGTTATTCTGATAGAGTCAGTTAAATCAGATGAGACATGCCAGCAGAACAGTCAAAAGTTGTTTCCTTCCTTGGAAGTTTACAGTAATGGTGCATATGAATGTGTTTTGACAGTTGAAAGAAATTTCATGACTAGCAGAAACCACTGCTGGAGAATTATCTTCTGTTGTCAAGTTCATGTTCTTTTACTAAAAGTTTACTGTGATTACTGATTGAGAACAAGTCAACTATAAATAAAGAAAAGCAAAACACCATAATCAATTTAGAAACAGATCTCAGTATTTGAATTTATATCCTCATATATGTTTTATCACTTCTATTTAATAAAAAATCAGAATTATATGACAATTGAGTCTTTTATATACGATGATTATTACCTGATAGGTCCAGTGATTAAGAAAAAAACAATATAAACGCCCCTAAACACTTACACAGACACACATACGCAATGGCTTCAATGACATTTGAGGGAATGAAAGAATATCCAGGATGTCAATTTAATATTAATAAATTTGTAACCACTAATTACATAGAACCACTATAATATGCAACCATATAATGTGTACATGTGTGAACAGATACCTGTACATGTTTATGTATTTTCTTTCTAAGTCTATATTTAATTTGGTCCCTGACCTATCTTAATACTTGTTCCCAAAAGAGCATTACGACGTGAGGGAAGAAGATTGGGCTGGGATTTGGGAGATGCAATTCTAGTCTTTATCACTCAAAACCTCAGAAGTGTCTAGATGAACTCTAAGTTTCCTATCATGTCTCCCATTGTATAATTTTATATGCAATTCCAACGAAAGACAAATATCCCCTTTGAATTTTTCTAAATTCTAAAATAACTGTTATAGGGGCGCCTGGGTGGCTCAGTGGGTTAAAGCGTCTGCTTTCGGCTCGGGTCATGATCCCAGGGTCCTAGGATCGAGCCCTGCGTCGGGCTCTCTGCTCAGCAGGGAGCCTGCTTCCTCCTCTTCTCTCTGCCTGTCTCTCTGCCTACTTGTGATCTCTCTCTGTCAAATAAATAAATAAAATCTTAAAATAAAATAAAATAAAATAAAATAACTGTTATAGAAAACTACTATTTTTTCTCTTTTAATATATATAAACATTTAATATAAAAATGTTTCAAACATTTTTTGACAAAAATATATAGTGATAGCTCAGTATCATAAATATAATGCTATTTTAAAGTTATATATAGAGCCATAATGTTACACACTTTATATCATGTCATTTTTGTATTTTTTTTCTTTTTTATTTTAGTCTTTCTTTTTGATACTCTCCTTTCCTATATAGATTGAGTGCTTCACTTATTTTTGATTTACAGTCTTCTTCTGGTGGCAGATTTAACAAATATCTCCACTCAGAGAGTTTGCGTGAGGAATCGGCTGATGCTGAGAAAATTCGCTTCAACTCTACTCAGAAATAGGAGGACTAATGCCAGGGTAGTTTGGAGCATCATTGGCTCTATCTGCTGGTCAGATTATGGTCAAAACTCTATTTATCTTATGTATCATAGGAGCGTTTCACATCTGCTCAAGTCGAGGTTAGCGCACAGCCATTTCCAAAAGTCCCCAGAGGAGCAGATCTTTAACTCTCCACCCAGTGCAGTTAGTCAGTGGGCTGTTTACTGAAATGCACTTCAAAAATGTGCATGAATAACACTGAAATTATTGATAAAAAATATGGGAGGAACTTTTTTTAGGCTCAAGAATTTATTTTGTGCTTGCAATATTTTGAGTTCTTAGTTTTTAGTTTTGCACATTGTTGGGGGTCTTCTAGACTTGGAGCGCACATCAATAAATATTATTCTTCTATAAACAGTTCCTCGCTAGTAGTAATGAGGAGCCCAGGGAGGCTTATAAAATTTATTAAGCCACTAGGTAACCATTTAGAATATATTAAATGGTATTAATAATAATAAAAAATAGGATGGGTGAGAAAGACCATAAAAATATAATAAGATAAGATGCCCAAGGGGGACAAAACAATGCTTTAGGCCCTTCATAACAAGATTGCAAAACACAGTTAAAGAAAATTAGCATTTTGTCTATGATGATAAAACTTACAGCATAACTGAATTTAAAATTCAATTCAATATAGTTTAAGATAATTCTATGACAGTCCCTGATGTACTGCACCAATAATGCACTAAGTGGCATCATTATATCTTGGAAGAATTAGTGATATTATTCAGATTCTAATAAATTCGACAAGGGCTGACAGACTATTTCCGTACATACTAAAGTGTAAATTTTGCTTTACTTTAAATTGCTACCATTTGGGAAATTATCTGAATAACTCAGGTCTGTAATTTCTGTGACTAAAATATCCAATAATTGAGAATAGTATATTGGCTGGAATAATCTAAAATTTTTGCTTTGCAACTACTCTTTTTCCTTTCTGCCACAGATAAGCACCACAAGAGGGAATGCTGTCTTGTGATTAGTACAGAAATCTTGACTCATAACAGTATACTGAACTAACAACAACAATAACAAAAATGTGTAGAATATACATCAAGGGTATCTAGTAAATATGAATAAAAAAAGAACTTACCAGCTTTGGGAATGAAAGCGATGCCTAAATTGCTTAGTTTATGGGTCATTTTATTGATAGTAAGTCGGGGGAAATTAAAATAATGTTTTCTACCAAAACCTTGAAGTGAACCACGAAAAATATGAAGAAAACAGAGTATAAATATCTTAAAACTCTGTGGAATTTACAAACTATCAAACGAGGAGGGATCTGTGTCATGGGAGAGATTTGGGGCCAAACTGATATGCTGTCAAATTTTGGATTATCTATGAATACATACGTGAAGACAGTAGGACAGAGGCCAACCTAAAAGTTAAGTGAAAGCCGGAATAGTGCACGTCAGGGGAGTTAAAATACATAATCTGCTTGCAGAGTTGAAAACAATGAAGTCCTTCGTATCCTTAAAGTCAAACTCAAGTCACATGTTTTCCAAGCATTTGGCATGTATTGCCGGTCAAAAAGAATCTTTCCTTCCCTTGTTCTTTGTAATTTGTCCGTAATTCCATTTTAATTATTATTGTAGCTTGTATTGCATTATGCTTCTTTATACATGTTTTTGTTTTCCCAATCGTACTGCAAGCTGCCAGAAGGTAGGATCCTTTCTTCTCCTCACAATAACAGTTGGTTGATCAGGATTAACTGACTTGATGAGAATGTAAGTGTGATCTAGCTTGGACAACTGTCACTCCATTTCCTTCCAGAGTTGATTAAACTGATCTGGCAGCCTAGTCTGGAATCCCGTGGCTTCCACATAGCCCTTTGTTGTTATACTTAGATGAATAGGCAAACTTTTCAGAGAAAGGAAGTATGTACTTTAATAAAGTTTATTCCATTTGAGTGTGAATGGTGTCCTAACCTGTAATTAATTTGAATGTGACATACATAGGATATATATCTTGTACTGTTCCAAAAATGTGAACCTGACTTGAAGACATGATAACATCAAAAGCAATGTTGTAACAGTCTTCATTTCTTGTGCATGTGTGTGTGCATATAGATCTATTTTGTGTCAAATATTTAAATATGTACAAACAGCGTCTAATCTCTGCACATGCACATAGCTTAATCAATTTTACATATGATGCTCTACTACAATGCATCATCTAGACAAGTAATGGAAAAAGTATGATGCATTCAGAATATGAAGTTAAGATCCTGTGCCAATTAGTTGAAGCAATTTAGATCGAACAATGACTGTTGTGAACCAAATGTAAGGGGTGTTGGGAATCCTGAATACAAGAGCAATATCCTAGGCCTGTTTCAGATGAAATGATATTTTTTTTTAAATGTCTACTATATTCCACATCTGATGAGTTGGTAATCTGTATTTAAGTTGTTTTAATAGCCACTTTCAAATCATACAAAGTTGAGGGAAAGAATGATCAGGCATAATTCTTCAAATTTCTCGGCTTTGTAGATTTCCTCAGTTTTCTAGCTGCTAACGGATCGGGATCAGTTGAAATGCCTCAGAATGAATATCTGATTGGCCAAGCTACTCATTACGATCCTTGTTCAGGTAGAGCTTTCAATATCAGACAACTTATAGTTCCCTGGCCATCTTCTGTGTTATCTGTCCTTGGGTTAGGTGCCTAAAGTGGACCTATCACATTTGGCTTTTGGGGTGTATTATGAAGCCCTGAACAGGGCCACTCTGGGGCTTTTCTCAGCTCTTGGTAGGGAGAGAGCGGTTTCCCACAGAGGAATGACGATATGGCAGAAACCAAGACTGATCTGTCCAGTAAATATATTTTCTTATGCACATATTTAAATGTGGCCAAACTATGCACATGCCAAACTGGAAAATCATCTTTGAATCTGTAAAACATATGAAAATCTGAAAGCTAAGTACCCAGTGGAATTTAAGGAGAAAATAATATGTCCCCATTAAAAAAGCTATTTTTCTTAATTGGCAATATTTCCCAGTGCATTTCTTTTTATCCTTTCCAACAAAGCATAAGTAAAGTATTGACACCTGGAATGTTTGGCAAACGCATTAGTCGTGGCACACAGAGAGATGAATAGTTGGCAGGCACGTGCTGAAGTCTGGCATGTCACCAAACCAAGAGATGACTCGATGCCTGAGATATGACTGCTTTCCTTTTTACCTAAATTGGGCTTTGAATTTAATGGTATTTAAATAAGAACAGTGAGGTTATGATTTTAGGAAGCCGCAGAAGTGTATGTAGAATGCAGCAATAAATAGATGTGTGACACCGTGAAAAAGACTGTCTTTAAGCAAAGAAGGATCCCCTATTTCAGTTTCAGATCCCCTGGTCGGTTGACCAGCCACGCCTATGGAACATGAAGAGAAATTAAAACAGAAAGCAGCAGGATGCCCTCCTCCCCCTAAAACAGCCAGGACTTTGCACAGGAAATGGATGCCCATTCTAGGTAGATCCAGGGAAGTAAGCATACACAAGCACACTCAAGGCTGGGGAGGATCAGAAATGGAGATAACCATTGGGTTATTGAGCTAAAGGCCACGGCGACCTATTTGCAATTCCCACGGCCACAACTGCCCCTCACATCATGACACTGGGGACACTAGCCACATGGCCTGCCACCTCAGAGCCTGGTTCTCCTTGACCTGACCTGGCCGCCACAGATGGCCCTTGTCTCACTCTCATCTGCCAAACTTTACATAAGTGAACTTAACATGTATCCAAAACTTGATTTCTGAGGGCATCTGGGTGGTGTGCTTGCTAGAAGAGGCACAGGGTGGAGATGAGAAGACACAATTTCTCACAGACAGCACCATGTCCTTCTCAAATACTTTTATTTCCCATTTACATCTTTCTCCCACGTCTTATATTTTTCCTTTCACTCACCATCCTTTTCTATCAGTTATACACACACACACACACATCCCTGAAAAAATAAAATCCCTGATTTTGAAAAATAGTGTACCATTTGGCAGGTAACAGGAGATGTGAATTTATTTCATATCTTTTTCTGTGTCTGTTAGTAAGTTAACTGAGACCTAAAGTACTATGTTGAATAAAATTGAAGGTATGCGTCACATATATTTCTGACCTTAAAGATAATACTTTAAATGTTCCATCAATGTTTGCTTTAGGTTTTCAGAAATTTCATTGTTTGCTTTAGGTTTATAAGTTCAAGAAGTTCTCCTTTCATTTGTAGTTTTATATCAACTTTCTATGATAAATAGGCGTTGAAAATTATCCATGCTTTACTGAATCTGTGGAAATAAGCACATGATTTTTTTTTCTCCTTTAATAGGCTGGTATGGAAAGTTGTATTGGTAATCAAAGTACTTGATTAAAGAAGTTGGTTAAGAGAACTTAGCATTTTTGGTGTCAGGGTTTTACCAACTTGTTTAACAAATTGAAGAAGTATGCCATTTCTCTGTTTTCTTTCTACCTCAATATTTTGACAGACTCTCAAAAAATATTCTTAATATTTTGACAGACTCAGACAGGCTGTTTCTGTTTTGCTTTTGTTTTCCTCCCATGGAAGAATTTTAAATTAATGATTAAGCCAATCCTTTGACAGCTGTATAACTAGTCAGGAGGTCAATTTCTTCTTATTTCAGTTTTTTTTTAAGAATGAATTTCTCCTAAGTTTTCAAATTTAATGTTATAAATTTATTCATGTATTTTCTCATTATCTTTTTAAACTCTTTTATCTTAAACTAGAGGCATATTTATTAGTTTTCTTTACTTCATTTTCCACTTAGTAGAAGCTGAGATAAAATGTTTATTCAGGTAGTTTATTTTGGAGATCAGCCTAAACAGTAGGAATGAAGACTCAGGGAGACTGATACAGGGATGTCAGGAATGTCAACATAATTATAAATAATCCAAATCACCACTGTGGCTTATAGGGGTACAATTCTGCTGAATGTCCTGGGAGTTATACAGAAAGCCGGTAAGAAGGAACTGCCCGAAGGCTGGAAGGTAAGGACACATATCCATTGGATTCTGTATCCTTGAAGCAAGGATTGCCTGCAGTATTAACTTCCCCACATTTCTCAGTCGTTTGTAACACATTCTAAGTAAGTTTCCACCAATGGCCACAACAGTGGAGGGGACTCAGGCAGAAAATGGGGTTTTGTAGTATGTTTTTTTTTTTTTTTTTTTATTTGAGAGAGAGAGAGAGAGCATGAAAGGGGCGAGGGGCAGAGGGAGAAGCCGGCTCCCTGATGAGCAGAGGGCCTGATGTGGGACTTGATCCTGGGACTCCAGGATCATGACCTGAGCCAAAGGCAGTTGCTTAACCAACTGAGCCACCCAGGTGCCCTGTAGTATGTTTTTTAAGTAGGCCACTTTTCCTGAAGAGACTATCAATACACATGCAAAACTATCCACCATAGCCAGAACTGAAATCAGAGGTGATACTGAGAATAAACAAAAGCATCCGGTGCAGTCCACCTTTTGCATCAGTCAAATCCATTCATGACCTAAATAACACTTTTGTTATTGCTGAGGATTCATGGTAATAGCTGTAATCTCTACAGATACGTAATATGGGAAGATTAGTGTAATAAACTCTAGTTCCTGCAACTGCAATTGTTTACATGATCACAACTAATATTCATAATTTCTCTCCTTAGCCAAAATTTACTGTAATATAGGTCACATTCCTGTGGGGTGACCCAGACTTTCATCCCAAAGAAGTCTGAGCCCTTGATTGTCTTCCTTTGATCAAACCGTAGCTGCTGAAGCTACCCATTCTCTGTTTTCATTGACAATGGAAGTAATGTGATATGCTCTGGTGTCCTCTTCGTCTAGCAGAAATCATTGCTCTTCATGATAATCAGTAGGAACAACATGGACCCTGTGGCATGTGAAGCCTAAAATATTTATCACATGACCCTTTGGAGACGATGTTTGTCAATCCCTGTTGTAACTGGACCTTCCAAAGGCCATCACAACAGTCTAACTGGTCTTTGGTCATGTACCCACTGCTGCATCCATTTTATCATATGTCTTTCCATTGAGGTGATGTTATGAATTATCTATCATCTGTCAATAAATCAGTGTTTTCCTAAAGTGTTGTATGGTAATGCTGGCAGAAGAACTACAGGCAGAGAAAGAAAATTTGTATCTGGAGTAAATGGCAATTCCAGTGAGTTCACACAGCACTCCCCACCCCTTTTCAGGGTAATGGGGATCCCATGCATCTCATTTGTTGTTATGGAGCTACCTAGTCTTGTAGGATGGTTCTCTCTCAAGGGCTCAACATTCGTTTTTGCTCCTGGCAGTTTAGTTATTCTGACTGAAGTGGCAACAGTTACATTGGGCTTATTGAGAGGAACCATGTGGCTGGGCTCATGCAGAGCCTCCATCTCCGTGGCCACTCTGTTCATAGACCCCTGGTGCAAACTCTCTGGTAGTCAGGAGCAGAGACTTGCTGACAACTGCCAGGTAAATTATATTTTCCACCCGGTTGCTATATGCTCTTCAGCTGCGGGTGCTTTCTGGTGGCACTTATTCGACACATTTTATGTCCATTCTTACAGATCTATCTGCACACTTCTCCCCAAGATCTCCTTGCCATCAGCTTTGCTCTTTCAAGACACAATCAGCCGTGCATTTTGCCAGCCTCCAGGAATCTATGTATTGATATAAAACTAATAATTAAGTGGACTCCTTGAAACTACCTTGAAAGAGGATTTCCCCTCTCCTCTGTCCTTGCTCATTAAATCACAGTCAACCAACAAACAACATCAGCACCAGTCTGGAGCTTGCTAGAACTTTAGAATCTCAGTCCCCACACCAGTTCCCCTCCACCAGTATCTGCATTGTAACATGATCTCTTGTCCGTTCTCATATGAACATTAAAATATGAGAAAAACTGAGGTAGTCTACTTTCCATATTACAAGGCAAATATACAATAAGCTAATATTAGTAACTCTTTGATCCTGAATTTTTTTCATTTCTCCTTGAGGGTTTCTCAAATATTTCCAAGCTCTTTAACTTGACATACACAAATTTTAAATTGTAATTAACCCTTGCCTTACTAAAATACATCAATTTATAATAACTTCATTTTTTTCTTAATTACTTTTTTTTGTCTTAAAGTCTACTTTGTGTGAGGAGCTGGTTGGCTCAGTTGGTTAAGCATCTGCCTTTGTCTCACATCATGATCCCTGGGCCCTGGGATCAAAGGTCATGGTCTCCGGGTTCAGGGATGGAGTGCCCCTCATTGGGCTCCCTGCTCAGTGGGGAGCCTGCTTCTCTCTCTGTCCCTCCTCCACTCATGCTCCCTCTCACTCTGTCTCTCTCTTGCATGTGCAATCTCTCTCTTTCTATTAAATAAAATCTTTTTAAAAAAATCTACTTTGTTTGATATTAACACAATTCTTTCCAGGTTTATTTTTAGAAGTATTTTTCTAGTATTTTTGAAACCATGTATTTTTACCATTTCCAAGGCCTCAATTTATTTTCAAACTCTCCATGTTCTTAGACTTTAGGTGTGTCTCTCATAAATAGCATGTATCTGAATTATTTTTCCTGAATATTATATCAATTTTTAAAATGGCATATTTAATCAATTTAAATTTATTGTTATTCTTAATATACTTTGATATATTTCTGATATTTTGTGCTTTCCCACTTTTTTTCAATGTTTCCCTACTTACTCCTTGCCTTTCTTTGGTACGATATTTTCTTTTCTAAGTTTGTATCCTTTTGTTAGTTTATAAAACATATACTCTGTATCTGTTTTTTCCAATGGATGAATTTGCATTTTGTCAAGTATACCTTACAAAGTCAACCATTAAATTTATTAGTCATATACTCTCTTCACAAATAATAACAGATTTTAGAACAGTTCAACTTCTAATCCCAGCTGAAATATTGTTGCCCCAGATATTAGTTTATCTTGTATTTTGAACCACACCAATTAAGTATTTATTCATTTATTTAGACAAAGTCTAAA
The DNA here is from genome assembly GCF_902655055.1 of Lutra lutra. Lineage (NCBI taxonomy): Eukaryota > Metazoa > Chordata > Mammalia > Carnivora > Mustelidae > Lutra > Lutra lutra. Next base: position 124,150,968 of record NC_062279.1, on the reverse strand, counting down.
GACATGTCTACCCATGTCTTTTTTTTTTTTTTCAACATTTGTTTCTCACTGTAGATATTCCTTGTGGGGTCATTTTCCTTCCCCCTGAGGTAGAGGATTTATAAGTTTCTTTATTGAACTTTTGTTGGTGGGAAACTTTCTATTTTGTTTATGCCAACATATTTTAAATTTGTAATTATTCTTGAAAGATTGTTTTTCTAGGATACAAAAGTTTAAGAGGATATTCTCACACAGAATTTTGAAGTTCTAGATATCACTTTTACTGGTGAAAAAGCCTTCTAGCAATATGAATTTCATTCATTTTACATGATATATTCTTGTTTCTTCCAGGCTGCTCTTCACATCTTTATCTTTGACATTCTGCAGTTTCACTGTGATGAGCTTAAACGTGGATTTCTGTTGGATTATTATTCTTCAGATATATTATGTTTCATTATCTCAAGTCAATGTTGATTTTGAAAAATTTTCAGCCATTGTTTTTGAAAATATTATTTATCTGTCATTCTCTTTCTTCTCTTCCGTAACTCCACCTATGGATATAGATGAAAGAAACCTGTACCTCTACTCAGAACTCTTCAGACACCAAATACATAGGGTACTTTTCCCACACCAACCAATTCCCTAATCTCTGCAGATACCAACTGCATATCCTATAATTTAATTCAATTCTGACACTAACTACCTGGAGTTATCATAAACCCACAGGTTAGGGCCAGTGCCCCACAAAAACCACTCCCTACTTCAGATGCCAGTTGCAAGTAATGGGTGCCTAGGGACTTACACTTCTGTCCAACTTGGCTATAAAATTAGGGCTCTCCATCCCCCTCCAGTTTGATAATTTGCTAAAATGGCTCACAAAATTCAGAGAAACACTTATTTATGTTTACTGGGTCATTATAAAGCATTGTAAAGAACACAGAACAACCAGATGAAGGAGTACAAAGGTGAGATCTGGAAGGATCCTGAGTGTACGGGAGCTTCCGTCTCCCTAGAGTTGGGGTGTGACACCCTCCTAGCATGTGGATGTGTTCATCAACCTGAAGGCTTTCCAAACCCCACTGTTTGGGATTTTTATGGAGGTTCATCACTTAGGTATGATTGATTAAATAACTGGCTGTTAATGATTAACTCAATTTTCAGCCCTTCTTTCCTCCCTGGAGATCAAGGGTAGGGCTAAAATTTCCAATATCTAATCACATAGTTAGTTGGTTTCTCTGTTGGCCAGCTCTTGACTCGAAGCTACCTGGGGGCCCCCAGCCACCTGTCATCTCATTGCCTTACAAAAAGACACTCATCACTCAAAGATTTCAGGGGTCTTAGATGCTCTTCTGTCACAAACTGGTGGTACTAGGATCAAAATTTTATAACAAAGGATGTTCTTGTCACCCCTATCACTTAGGAAATTATGAAAGTTTTGGGAGTTCTGTTCCAGGAACCAGGGACAAAGACCAAAGATTCGGTTCTCATTACATCACAGTATCAGAGTAGAACTTATCATAAATATTACATGTCTTAACACCTCTTTTATGTTTCCTACCTCCTTACTTTTCTGTGTTGAATTCTGGGGAATTCTTTCAGCTTTGATTTCTTGGTTATTGACTCTCTATTCAGCTGTAGACATTTTGATGCAGATGGTGTCCAAGGACCCACAGAGGGTACTGCAGGACCAGCCAAGAGTCCCTGGCTGCATGCAGGATAGAAATAAAATGTGAGCCAGCTGGTGGTGAAAACAGAGTTTACTGAATGTAGAAGGAGAATGCAGGTATGGACAGATTGCCTGGGAGACTCAGGAAAGGAGAGAGAGTCTCGTCTTTGCTCGGGGTCTGGGGTTTTTATTGAGGATCATGGTCTGGTATACAAGTCCTCTCAGGCATCCAGGAACTGTTAGAACAAAGACAAGGGCCCAGGTGTTATTCCTTGGAACCAGGGGGGTCTTGGCGTCAAGATGTCTAGCATCAGTGGTCTGGAATATGCAAGTGATGGCTTTATCCAGTCATTCTCACCTGGTCCTTCCTTAGATGTTATTTATCCCAAAGAAACCATCAACTCCTTGTCCTGTATAAAGAGGATATACACTATTTGCATTCTGAGGCATGTGTAAAGTGGGATGGGGTTGCAGATCTTAGCAGGAATAGAAGCAGAAAAAGGAGCAAAAAGCAGATTTTCATGGAGTGCTTCATTTCTTTATCTCAATTTGTTTCTTCTCCCATTTTTTGATGGATTTTCTCTTTTTCCTAGAAGTTCTCTTTGACTAGTTCTCTCCTGTGCCCGGTTATTTTGGTTGTCACTTTACAGTGTTTATTGACTTCATCTTTTATCTTTCCAAACTGCTTTATATAGATCTACTTTAGATTTAGGATCTCATAATTCCACTTTCTTCTCGGATGTTTTAAGTAAGTTATTTTTTTTTCTGTTGACTTTTTGTCATGATGACCTATCACATTTTGTTTTTCATATCATAATTTGGTTCACATGTGATTGGGCTAAGTACTAACCACTGAGAGCTCAACTTGCTGCAGTGCCAAAGTGCTACAATTAAACATACTTTCCTCGGGAAAGCTCTAGATTTGTTTCTTCCTAGCATCATGGGACACTGCAAACCTAGAAAAACCACCATATTATGTCTTGGTTTGGATTCATGCCTCCAAATGGTGGTGGCGGGGTGGGAAATGTAAACTAGAGCTCCTGGTCCATCAAGGAGCAGGCCTATGGTAACAAAATTTAGAGCCTGGTACGTGATGATGATGATGAAGATGATGACAATGACCAAGTTTTCCACTCAGAGCACAACAGACAAAGAAAGTTACAGTTTCCTTTGGTCTCATCTTGGGGGAAAATATATATATATTTTCTAGTTTCCCTTTTACTGAAGGTAGGACTTTTTTTTTTAATTAAAAAATTTTTGTGGGCGCCTGGGTGGCTCAGTGGGTTAAGCCGCTGCCTTTGGCTCAGGTCATGATCTCAGGGTCCTGGGATCGAGTCCCGCATCGGGCTCTCTGCTCGGCGGGAAGCCTGCTTCCTCCTCTCTCTCTCTCTCTCTCTGCCTGCCTCTCTACTTGTGATCTCTCTCTGTCAAGTAAATAAATAAAAAGAAGAAAAAAAAATTTTGTTTAGGTATGACATTTTTTATGTTCCTAGCTTTATACAGTTTGTTACTGACCAGCTTCTCGTCCCTCACCAGTTTCCACATAGTTAAGCCCTGGAATCTCAATATATGTATGACCACTACTCTGCAGGGAGAATCCAATCTTTCATCATCTTCACACTCATCAGATGTAAGTTTGACCACTCGCATGTGTTTACCTGGATATCACCTGTACCATGTCAGTTCACTTGCCTTGTCATTTCATATGCATTACATTTTCATAAAAATAATTTGTTGTTCTATAGTTATTAAAAATAGGAAAAATGTGTATTCCAAATTGCTTACTACATTGTTCTATTAAAACAGAATTAGAAGGCGAACATTTTCAAAACAAAAGGGAAGATTAACTGTGATTTTCAAATCTCAAGTGCCTACATAAAGAGGATTCTATATATTTTGATACTAATGACAGACATCTTATTACGTGGTTTGGGATATTGTTAATATTCTTTAAAATGAATTATTTTATAATGAAATATCTTTTTAACAAACTTCACCACACAGATCTTTTTTGAGAACAATGCAAGAAAAATTCAAGAATAAAAGTTTTAGAAATTGTATTTGTCTTCAATAACATTTTTTTCCTGTTTGTAAAAGATTCCTCTCTTCTATTGTTTCATGAACATGCACTTCTGGACCTTTAAATAATTAGTAAATGAATCTTTTCTGACAGAGCATTTTTTTTTTTTAGATTTTTATTTATTTGACAGAGAGAGATCACAAGTAGAGAGAGAGAGAGAGAGAGAGGAGGAAGCAGGCTCCCTGCCTAGTAGAGAGCCCGAAGTGGGACTCGATCCCAGGACCCTGAGATCATGACCTGAGCCGAAGGCAGAGGCTTAACCCACTGAGCCACCCAGGCAGTCCAACTGCCAGAGCATTTTTATTAAGAAGTATGATGTATATGAACATAACTTCTTCTGAAAAAAATTATTCTTACCATCTTAAAATTAATTGTAGAATTAAGACTTCCCATCATAGTGTAGTTATATACAGTAATATAAGCAATAGTGATGTAATTTCAAGATTGATTTCTTTTGCTGTTCTTGTTTGTCAATACATTTCGATTTTTCTGTAAAACAAAGTGATTAAAATATTGTTTGATGAATTACTTCAATGCTAGAGAGTAAATTATGACACATAAGGCTTAACTTTTCTCTGCAACAGTTTTTTTTTGTTTCATATTCCAAGAAGAAAAGCTTTTTAAATGTTAAATTTCTATTAGTGTTCTTGGGAAAGGGTAATAGATTATTATTTCCTTAAAATTGATCTATACAAACTTGGCTTGAAATATGTAGTGGGTTTTCTTTTCTTTCTTCTCTTTTTATTTTTTCCATGTCCTTCTTTCTCTGTTTTTTCTCTTGATTTTTGAAATCCTCAAAAAAATAAAGAGTAAACTCCCAAAAACTACAATGTAATTTCTTCTGCAGTATTTTGTGTTGACACTGAAAATTTGACCAGAAACAATTCTGCCTTAAACATTCAAGAGTCTGTGTCTGTTTTCAATATGAACTGAAACGTTAGGGAAAACATTTTAGACTTACACAGGCTTAAACAGTGTTGCCTGCCAGAAACTCCAAGCAGCTGCAAAACTCACTAATGAAAACTGGGACTGCTCTGAACAGAAAGGGCTATCAAATGTCTTCACAAACAGAAGATAGAGGTGAGCATAATTAACAAACTTTATAGTGAACTAATGGATACTTCTGCAGCTTTCTCATTCTTTCCATCTACCCTGACAAAGAGGAAGTGTGCTCATTTTGCAACCTTCAGAATGACGGGTGGTAGAGATTAGTCACCTCTCTTTCCTGTCACTTACACTCAAACCAACTACAGTTTAGACCTGGCAAGAGACCGGCGAGATTTTTAAGTTAGGATATCCAAAGCTGAGAAAGCAATTTTTTCTTGGGATTACACAGAATTGATCAAAGAATGGGAAATTGCAATACTGTGCATTGAGGCTAGAAGAAGGGTTTGAGATAAACATTTATTCATTCTCCCACCCATATGTTAACTCCATGTCTGTGACTAGAAGATTATATTAGCAAAAGACAATAATCATATTTCATCTTTTTGAGAAATTATGTATATCCATGAGTGGAGGCTGCAGCTCAAGGGTCAGAAGAGCATAGTAAAAATATAAGGAAGATGACAACCTGTATTTTCCCAGTTAGTGACTTTCCACAACGATCTAGCTGTACAATTGTCTTACATAATTACTGAAGGATAATAGTAAATTCAAGAATACTTTTATCTAAGATTCTGAATGTTCTTTACAGTTTTTACATCATAAGGCTTCAGCACAATATAGTGGATAAAGGTAATTTTTGGATAATTTTTGCAACCCTAAATATGAAAAAAAAAATGAAAGTCAAATAATATTGGAAATACATTACAAGCTACATAGTATGGTAAAATTGAGAAAGCAGTTAAGTAATAAGACTTGAGCCAGAATTAACGGACGCATCTCCAAGAAATGACTTATTTCCGGCAATTGTGTTTAAAATGCACTTACCTAATCAAATTTTTTTAATTACTCTAGCCAGATTTCTTTCGCTGCCACCGTTATGATCTGCACTATGGCTTCTGGCACTTAATGTTCACTCAGATCACTAGAGGATCTTGTCAAAATGCAAATTCTAATTCAAGCTCTCCCATTTGGGACCTGAGATTCTCCATTTATAATAAGCTATCAGATGACTCTGACACTCCTGGCATTTCTGTACTTCGGATAAGAGGATCTCCAAATCTTTGCATGATTTCCCACAGGATTGACAGGGAAAATATTAAGTAATTAGGTACCAGAGTTTGTTTATTTGCAAGATCAAATACGGATTTTTTTTTATACAGGGGAATTATTTTTAGTTTTCTTAAAAACAAAGTAATTCGTGTTCTTATATCCATACAGTGGATGAAAATGCCTCCTCAAAACAGATAAAACTATGCAGTTATATTTGTCATCTGAGTGTCTATATTGGAATGAGCTATAAATATTTGTATCTTTATTTTGAAGAACATTGAAGAAATGTTCTGTTAGAACATTTACATGGCTCAGGATCTGAGGGTGTTTCAGAAGGATTGGTTATAAGATATCTTCTTAAAACCAAGAACCCACAAATGGCATTTCTTTACTATTAAATGACAATTTAAAAGTAGATAATCCTCAATAGTGACAGGAACTTCCCTGACACTAAATACTATGAAAATAGAAATATAGTATTTTGTTAATTTTTGGCTACTTATTTAGAATCTCCTTCCATGGAGGAATTATATATATATATATACATATATGTGTATATATATATATAATCTTACCTTGGGAACAGTGCCTTTGGCAATTTTTTATGAATTCTGTTGCCGTTCTCTTAAAAACAAAGCTGCAGTTGTAATATTTACCTGGAAACTGGTGTTCCTTCCTTTCCCCAGGTAGACCATCCAATGCAATGTCAGCCTCATTGGGAGTAGGCTTTCATTTCCTTCCCATCTCCTGCCAGGCCATAATTACTTGCCCTTCTTAGCACATGAGGTATATGCATGGATCACAGAGATCATTATTTCCAAAGTTGTCTGCACGAAGGAGCAAGATTTTAAAATACATATTGGATTTTTTTTTTTTTTTTAAGAAATTTAAACAGTGGCAAGATTTATTTGTGTTACTAGGAGAGAGAAAATCAGTTGAATGTTAGACAGTTTATTTGTGGTCACTTTTAAAATGAAGGTGTCCACTGGTTAGCCGAACACACCGGCAGCATACTAAGGATGAATTAAAGTGAACGTTAAACTTTCATCTGAGGCCTGCAGGAAAGGGTCTAGCTGCGGAGGCTGATGGGAAGGGGCTGAACAGAGACCAACGCCCACAGCGAGAAGACTACAGGGAAGAGATGAAAATGGAAGCAATATACTCATACATTCATGCCTCTTTCTCAAAGCTCTGTTCACTTAAATTGGATTTTCCTTAATGTTCTAAGGGTTATATTTCATCAATATCCAATACTTTCTCGGGGCGCCTGGGTGGCTCAGTGGGTTAAAGCCTCTGCCTTCCGCCCAGGACGTGATCCCAGGGTCCTGGAATCGGGCCCCGCATCAGGCTCTCTGCTCTGCGGAGAGCCTGCTTCCTCCTCTCTCTCTCCCTGCGTGTCTCTGCCTACTTGTGATCTCTGTCAAATTAAAAAAAAAAAAAGAAAAAGAAAAAGAAAAAGAATAGAGGTTTCTCCTGAAACCAATGTTAAACTACATATTACTGATAAGAATTTCAATAAAAATTTGGGGAAAAAAAGAACATTAGCTAATGATTTCTAAAGATTGGACTATACAAGTAGGGTTTTTATAAATCTCATTAAATTTTTTCTTACCATTAAAACAATAGAGGTTTAAATCTTGGTAATAACAAAAATCAAAAATAATTAATATTTATTAAACTTTTGTGGATATCCTGTATTTAATTCTAAGAAATAAATTTCTAAGTATTTAAACTGTTTTGTTCTACTATAAAATATCCAAAGGCTAATTTCACAAAACTACCCAAAGACTAATCAGTCAACTTATATAGCAAATATCTCTTCAAACTTTCATGTTTTAATCAGAAACATTAATGGTTTCATTAATTTACAATACAGAAACTAATCAAAGTTGTATTTTAATACCTTCGGCAACCATTAGAAAGTGCATATACCAATGCGATATTATTAGAATGATAAAATATTGTGTAAGAAGAAATTTCTAGTATACATATTAAAAATGCAAATGAAACTCAGATATGGAATTCTGAAATGTTTTCTGGAATTATGATTTTTTCTCTTTTGCATTGATTCCTAAAATTATGGAATTTCTACTTCTGTTCAGTACTATTATACTAAAATTTACTATTTTAGAAGAGACAAGACTGAGTGATCAGACACTTAGTTCGGATTGAGTACAGAATGCTGTGGTGTCACCAAGCTCTGCTGTTTGTTGGCAAGGAAAATGCTCACCCAGCATCATTCCCAGGATGCAGAATGTGCCATATCAGTGTAAAATTAAATTGTTTATAGATACAAGGTTGCCAGTAAGACTTTCACTGAATCTAATACAGATCCTTCTTATACCATGATCTTATATTCAATTCTAATGTATCTCTAGATCAACCATGTTTAAATTGTCAATAACTCAAAGATCTCAACTCACGTTTTATTTTATTCTATTTTCACTTCGGATTTTAACATCAACTTCATCCAAAATAAATTATCTTTGGAAAAAGAAACATGTGATTAACATATAAATATTGGTGAATAAAATAAATAGTATCTTGCATCAATATATTTGGAGAAAATTCAGAAACTTAGTATTGTCCCCTTCTAAATTATGTGCCTTGTAAATTATGCTTTCAAAATATTTCTGCAAGTTTTTTTTTTTTCCCTTTTTTGGTCTAAATTGAAGAAATGATTCTATTGTTAGGAATTTCAAGCTAACTTAAGGGAAAAGTTAATTACGTAACAGGATAATGGAAAAGGAATTTTGTGGGAATAGCTGGTTTTAATTATCTCAAAATACAATGTGATTGTCAATGTTGGTTTTAGATTAAAGTTTATTAAAAAGACCAAACATCTCAAATTTCTACTCCAACTGATAACTACACCTTTCTCCTTATCAAATCTCAGAGATAGATTATCTGAAGTTTAAGCTTCAGTAAACTCTGATTTTTATCCGTATCTCTAATGATCAAAGTTGTCCTTAGGAAAACGTCAAACTCTTCTCATTTTTCTCCTCTCTTATGCTAAGCACCAAGAACTTAAGATTTATTGTCATACTTAATTTCTCTGTACCTTTTTAAATAATCTCATTTTATTATCCTTATTGGTTTTTTCTCTTTTTTTGATAAAAAATTCTTTTTTTTAAAAGATTTTATTGATTTATTTCAGATAGAGAGAGAGCAGGAGTTGGGGGAGGAGTAGAGGGAATGGGAGAAGGACAAGCAGACTGCTCTGAGTGCAGAGCCCCATGCAAGGCTGATTCCAGGACCCCCAGATCATAATCTGAGCCAAAATCAAGAGTCGATTGCTTAACTGACTGAGCCACCCAGGTACCTCTATGATAAAAGTTCTTGAATAATCATCTATTTTCTCCCTATTTTCTATTCATCTATTTCTCCCTATTATGTCATCCTGATCCCAAACAAGAATATATATATTATATAAACTATATATATATAAACTATATTATAGTTTATATATATATATGTATATATATAAAAACTATATTATAGTTTATATATAACTTCACCAGTTACTATTGTTTCTTTTTTGTTCAAATCTTAAGACTTTCTTTTAAATGCTTTTTCATTTTCCCATCTTTTAGGATCTTGATCAGATTATTTTTAGTACACTTTTTGCCTGATATATGTCTTGCAATTCCCTGGCCATTAGGTACAAATTAACTCAGTTGATTTATCTTGACTTTTGAAGCTCATCTTCATTCTTCCAGTCACTAACTATGTGTTTCAAGATTTACTGTTTCTTCCCTGACTTAGGTAATTCAGTGGATGCAAAACTATATCAGATATTATTCCTGTTCTCAGGCCATTATGGTTTAGGAAAATGCAAAACCATGTACAAAAATATAAATACTAACACAAGGTGGCAAATAAAATGTAAATGAATGAGTCAGTTTTTTGGAGTACCAACATCTTTTTTTTCTCCATTTGTGGTTGTTGCTATTGTTCTTAGGGACTTCTTTAGAGGCAGTTTGCTGGCCTTTTCCAGTTTAGAAAAGTATGTTCATTCTATATATTCTTCCCATTATTATATCTTTCCATGAGATCTTGTCAAAAATTATCTAAGTGAAATATCCAGGCAAGTTCAGCCTACAGAACAACAATCACCCTCAACTATGAAAAGATCAACATGGTTCCTATGACTATGGACCTTTGTCACCAAATACTTAGATCAGGTAGTCTTTCTGTTAGAGCTGAGGCCATGGAGTACTCCATACCAGCTTTCTTACTACTATTTAAAAAATAATTTCCCAAAGGGCATGACACACCCACGATTAATTGAGTTATAAATCTAGTTGTAGTAGCACATTTTTTATTCTATTAGAAGAAGAAGTCTACTTACTCTCTCTTAGAAATAGTACTGCCAGGGACATTCTCCTCCAGCTTCACTTTTCTTCTATGGAGAAACATTTTTTCACAAAACAGAAATACATAAGATTTCAGAATGGGAACTCACAAAATAAAATTAAGAAAATAAAATACTACATTTGAAATTATGATGGGTAAAGATATCAGAGGAGCTTGCCACCAGAGGAAAGGGGCTGAGAGGTGCCCTGGGTGGTTAGCAGACCAAGGCCAAGATGCTCCTGTCCATGCCTGGACATCTGTTCATGTGGGTAGCCAGATGGGCAATGTGGGGAAGAAAAACACTTAAAGGAGAAGGGAGTTGTCCAGGAGGCAGAGAATGGAAGAGAAGCACCTTCTAATGGGAAGGCTAATGAGGAAAATGGGGAGCTGGAGGCCAACAATAAAGTGGATGAAGAAGAGGAAGAAGGGAGAGAGGAGGAGGGGAAGAGGAGGAAGGCACTGGTGAGGAAGAGGCTGGAGATGAAAGGAGGAGGCTTAGGCAGTTCAGGGCACAGGGGCAGCTGAAGAATCTGATGAGAATGATAATGTCACCAGCAAGAAGCAGAAGATCAAAGAAGATGGCTGGACAGAAAAAAAGGAAAAATTTAAACTTAACAACAACAAAAAGGCCTCTATGACCTATTCACCCTCTACTTCCCATCTAAATGAGGTCATTTAAAAGTGAAGAATCCCAATGTGGGCAGCGCCATGGTGAATGACACGTGCTCTTCACCAACCAGCCAAAGCCACTATGGGAATTTGCAAAGCAGAGGAAGAAACTTACAAGGCCCTGCTTTTTCTCTTAAAAGTAATTTTGTCTGTATTTTTTAATTTACATTTTATGTTTTTGTACATATTATTAAAGGTCAGCCATTTTTAATGATCTCTGATGACCAAATCAGCCTTTGAAGAATTCACTCTCCTACTTCGGACCTGACTTGTGGTGTGACCATGTTCATTATAATCCCAAAGAAGGAAAAACAAACAAACAAACAAAAAAAAACCTTATTAAAAAAAACACAAAAGCAAAACAACAACAAAACAATCTTATTCCAAGCTTTCCAGTAACTTTTTTTGTGTATGTACTTATCTGTACTGTAACTACAGTTAGCTTGTATGAGAAGGTTATAAAGGGCAAAGAGCAAAGATAAAAGATTTATTTTTCCCCTTTTTTTGTCTATGAAGTTGCTGTTCATTTTATTTATTTATTTACTGTCCTGTTTGATGTATGTGTGAAACAATGTTGTCCAACAATTACCTAGAATTTTATTTTGCTGAGTTGTTCTGAAGAAAAGAAAAAAAAAAAAAAAAAACATACCAGAGTGAAGATTGTCCTATAAGCAGAGCTTGGAAGGTCCCAGGCTGAGCCCTGGATCAGAGGAGGCAAAAATCAGGCAAAACTCTGGCAATAAACAGAAGAGAGATTTTGAACTAAGGTATATATTTATTTGATTGTAAATCCAAGGAAGCCCTTCTAAACATTGTTCCAGGCAGTATACTTAGAAGGTGGTGATCACAAGGGGCCAAAAAGTGAGCATGTGTTGGCAGAGAGGGGTGACCAAACTATTCTGGACTGGCTTAAAAAAATACTTGTTGAAGGTTGCTTTCTCAGGACTTCTCAGACTTTAACATACTTGCTTGGAAATATAAAGAAATAAGTATAATTTGTAGCTGATTGCTCCTGGCTTTCTTTTTAAAAACAAATTAAAAAATTTGACTGGAGGGTTAAAAAAAGCTAAGAAGAGGTTTCGTTCATGGCACAGGACAAAATTCTTTTGGAACATTTCCCCAGTGCCTATCATGTAGCCCAGCAGGCTGGTTGGTCCCAATCCCCATTTCTCTCCTAGACTCTATTATAATTCTCTGCCTAGAACCCACCGACAGCTGTTGGCTTTGGTTTATCCTACCCTTCTCTCTCACCCTTTCTAGTCTTTTCTGTGGGTAAGCTCTAACTTTGAGAACAAAATCAATCAAATAGCTTGTGAATGCTTTTAATACATTTTCTCAATCCCATTATTTCAACCCTGTCAAGATTCAAAGTAAATAAATTAAAAAATAAAAAGGCTGGGTTCTTTTTAGCTGATTAGGAAGAATTTAATTCATTTATTTATCAATTTATCTATTTTGCTTTTGTGTGTGTGTGTATATATATATGTATATATATATATATATATATATATATATATATGAACAATTAGATATATAAAACAATTATTTCAGAGCCTAGTGATTGCTAACACTCAATAAATAACAGCTGTTACTACTATTAGTGAGAGAGGCACAGCATGGAGTATTGAGAGACACTACCAATTCATTTTGGGAAAAAGCCCAGAAGTGAGACACCTGGGTGGCTCAGTTGGTTAAGCGGCTGCCTTCGGCTCAGGTCATGATCCCAGCGTCCTGGGATCGAGTCCCACATCTGGCTCCTTGCTCGGCAGGGAACTGCTTCTGCTCTGCCTGCCTCTCAGCCTACTTGTGATCTCTCTCTCTCTCTGACAAATAAATAAATAAAATCCTTAAAAAAAAAAAAAAGCCCAGAAGGTAATATTATAAATATGGAAATCTGAACTAAACAAATACTTTAAAAACACACATTTATTATTAAACATTCATGTATGCATAAGTAGAGAGAATAATATCCAATGTGCTCATCATCCAAATTCAACTATTATCAAATATGACCAATCGTGTTTGATTTATACCAATACCCACTGATTTATTTTATTTTTTAAAAGATTTTATTTATTGTTTGACAAGAACAGACACAGCGAGAGAGGGAACACAAGCAGGGTGAGTGGGAGAGGAAGAAGCAGATTCCCTACTAAGCAGGGAGCCCAGTGTGGGGCTCGATCCCTGGACCCGAGGAGCCCAAGGCAGAGGCTTAAAGACTGAGCCACCCAGGTACCCCCAATGTTTTATTTTAAATGGATCTCAAACCTTGTATCTTTTCATCAGTACTTCAATATGCATTTCTAAAAATATGGACGCTTGATGTAAAATTGGAAACACTCCTATTACATCTAGGATATTATTTATTATTCATTAATACCCTTAAATATTCTGTGTATGTTCAAATTTCCCCAACCATCTCATAAATATTTTTGGCAGATTTTGTTTTCATTATTACTACTGTTTTTAAATTGATGTTTAACTTATAGTAAGATGCACAAATCTTAAATATACAGATTGACAGATTGTACACAGGTATTAATCTATTTAAATACTGTCCAGATCAAATATAAACATTTCCAGCATGCAAGCAGGCTCTTTCTTTCTTTCCAATTAAGGTACCGCTAAATTAGCTGTTATTCTCACTTCTGTCATTGATTTGTTTTGCATATTTTTAAATTTCATGTAAAAACATTAAACATGCTCTCTATATGATTAACCATTCCTAAGTATTTTCTAAAGATAAATAAAAGCATATGCCCATATAAAGAGTTGTACCTGAATGTCTCTAGAGGCTTGATATGTAATAATCAAAACTAGAAACAATCCATATGTCTATCAATGATGAGTGAATAAATGAATTGTGGTATGTAATGCACTGAAATACTATTCAGTAATAAAGAGGAATAAGCTATTGAATTATGGAACAACTTAGATTTTTCTCAAAATTAATATGCAGAATGAAGGAGCCAGTCCAAAAATAATAATAACACATACGGTGTATTTTTGTTTACATACATTTCTAGAAATATAAATTCATCTACAATGACAGAAAGATCAGTGATCATCTGGGCATTGACAGATGAGCAAGAAGAAAAGATTACAAAGGTGCAAAAGGGAATTTGGGTGGAAATAAGTATATTCACTATCTCGACTGTAGTAGTAGTTTCATGGATACATGTATACATAAATAAAAACTTATCAAATTGTATTCTCCAAATAAATAACATTATTTTACATCAAATATTTTTCAATAAAGCTCCCACAAAAATAAAAAGAGACTAATGGTTGGTGTGACCCTTTATCTTCTCTTCTGAAGTTTAGCTGGAACACATGGAACTATATATTAGCTATCTCTTAACCATGAATAAAACTTAAAAAAATAATAATAGAAATCAAGGCTGTACATTGTCATCTTTGAGAAACACTAAAAGAACTGTGGAAAAATATACAACCAAAAATCCAAATATAAAATTTTCAAAACTTGAATAATCTAAAAATGCATGAAAACAAAAGAAATGAAGAAACACATGGGACAAATAGCAATATGCACCATTTAACACAAATATACCAAAATTTATGATACTTACAAGTAGACAAGTATTGAATTAAAATTCAACATTTGCTTAACTGGATATGTTGTTCACTAGAGACACACGTGAAATACAAGAATGCACAAAGGATCAAAAGAATAAAATAATTTATACTTGCATACACAAACCAAAGACAGCTATTGTATGTTTGTTATAATACAAAGGGTACTACCAGACAAAAAGAGACATTCAAAATGATAAAAGAGCCAATTCTACAGAAAAAATATGAGTTCAAAACCAGTGTGTATACAACAATAGAGTTTTGAAACATACATAGTAAATATGACAGACTTAAAGAGGAAATAGGAGACCCTAAGATTGTTATGAAGGTATTAACAAGTTGCAGAATATTTGAACACGCATCAACCAATTTAACCTCACTGACCTACAAAGAACACTTCGGTCAGCAACTAGAATGAATAAACACCCAATCTTTTTTATGGCATACATTACTTCTTCAATGGTAATGGATCTGTGCAGGCTCTCTTTCTCTCTCTTTTGTAAGAGAGAAAAACAGATTTTTAAAAATTAATTTGCATATAAAATTGTGCAGATTAAGTCTCTTATTGTTTTTAAAATTCCTATATTTTGAGGATTATTTTATCCCTATTATTTCTAACTTTGTACATTGTCCTTTGTTCCCCACCTCCATCCCAATCCCTTTTAACTGAGTTAGCTAGCTATGTTTTTCAATAGTCATTTAAAAACAAAGTTTCTAAAGCACCAATATTTCAATTTTTTTTTTTTACTGTTGTTTTCTCACAAATTTATTTTGGCTTGTATTATAATAATGCTGAACTATTGGCTGCACAGATATTTATATATGCTATATCTTCATTTTGAATTTTACCCATGACCTTATAAAGTGTCCTTTTTTTTGTTCCTCTCTAAAGTTTTTTTGGTCTAAATTCTACCTGTCAATTATCAGTCTGCTTTCTTTTTATTCACCTTTGCCTGGTATAACATTGCTCATTCTTTACTTTTAACCCCTCAGAATATTTGTTTTATGTCTGTCTTGTGAATATAGCACGGGGGTATTGAATTTTACTTTGTTAGGGAATTGTAAATTCCTTTTTTCTATCAATAGGTAATTTAAGCTGTTGCACAACCAACTATATGAATCCAAAATTTGGTCTCAGTTCTTTTATGTGATGTTATACATACTCATATAGATTTTCAATATGTAGCTGGTTTTATACATTCTCTTTCTTTCTGTGAGTGTGCATCACTGTGCCTTTTAGCAATTATAAAGGTTTGCATTTTTTTAATGTTTACAGTACTGGTTATATTTCCACCTTTGTACTGAACTTTTAAAAAGTCACCTGAAAATCAATGTTTAAAACAAAGAGCATCAACTTATTTCATTAGGGTTTGAGTCAGTGATTTCAGCTGTGTGGTTATTCTCATTTAACCTAGACCTGCTTGCACATCTGGGGCGATGCTGGCTTTTAGCTGCAATAACTTAGTTCTGTTCCTTTTGTATCTTACAACCCTCCTGCAGGTGAGACCAGACAACATACTGCAAAAGCAGAGTTTCCGGGAACTAAGAAGCAACAGACAGGTACAAGAACACCTAGAAGATATTGTAGGTTAGGTTCTAGAACCCTGCAACAAAGCGAATGTTGGAATAAAATGAGTCAAATGAGTATTTTTATTTCCCTGTGCATATGGAAGTTATGTTTACGCTGTAGTTTAAGTGGGCAATAACATCAGATCTAAAAAAAAAAAACAAAACCCAATGTATATATTTTTTTTATAAACATATATTTTTATCCCCAGGGGTACAGGTCTGCGAATCGCCAGGTTTACACACTTCACAGCACTCACCATAGCACATACCCTCCCCAATATCCACAACCCCATCCCCCCCCCTCAACCCCCCTCCCCCCATCAACCCTCAGTTTGTTTTGTGAGATTAAGAGTCACTTATGGTTTGTCTCCCTCCCAATCCCATCTTGTTTCATTTACTCTTCTCCTACCCCCTTAAACCCCCATGTTGCATCTCCTCTCCCTCATATCAGGGAGATCATATGATAGTTGTCTTTCTCCGATTGACTTATTTCGCTAAGCATGATACCCTCTAGTTCCATCCACGTCATCGCAAATAGCAAGATTTCATTTCTTTTGATGGCTGCATAGTATTCCATTGTGTATATATGCCACCTCTTCTTTATCCATTCGTCTGTTGATGGACATCTAGGTTCTTTCCATAGTTTGGCTATTGTAGACATTGCTGCTATAAACATTCGGGTGCACGTGCCCCTTCGGATCACTACATTTGTATCTTTAGGGTAAATACCCAGCAGTGCAATTGCTGGGTCATAGTGTAGTTCTATTTTCAACATTTTGAGGAACCTCCATGCTGTTTTCCAGAGTGGTTGCACCAGCTTGCATTCCCACCAACAGTGTAGGAGGCTTCCCCTTTCTCCGCATCCTCACCAGCATCTGTCATTTCCTGACTTGTTCATTTTAGCCATTCTGACTGGTGTGAGGTGATATCTCATTGTGGTTTTGATTTGTATTTCCCTGATGCTGAGTGATGTGGAGCACTTTTTCATGTGTCTGTTGGCCATCTGGATGTCTTCTTTGCAGAAATGTCTGTTCATGTCCTCTGCCCATTTCTTGATTGGATTATTTGTTCTTTGGGTGTTGAGTTTGCTAAGTTCTTTATAGATTTTGGACACTAGCCCTTTATCTGATATGTCATTTGCAAATATCTTCTCCCATTCTGTCAGTTGTCTTTTGGTTTTGTTAACTGTTTCCTTTGCTGTGCAAAAGCTTTTGATCTTGATAAAATCCCAATAGTTCATTTTTGCCCTTGCTTCCCTTGCCTTTGGTGATGTTCCTAGGAAGATGTTGCTGCGGCTGAGGTCGAAGAGGGTGCTGCCTGTGTTCTCCTCAAGGATTTTGATGGATTCCTTTCTCACATTGAGGTCCTTCATCCATTTTGAGTCTATTTTTGTGTGTGGTGTAAGGAAATGATCCAATTTCATTTTTCTGCATGTGGCTGTCCAATTTTCCCAACACCATTTGTTGAAGAGGCTGTCTTTTCTCCATTGGACATTCTTTCCTGCTTTGTCGAAGATGAGTTGACCATAGAGTTGAGGGTCCATTTCTGGGCTCTCTATTCTGTTCCATTGATCTATGTGTCTGTTTTTGTGCCAGTACCATGCTGTCTTGATGATGACAGCTTTGTAATAGAGCTTGAAGTCCGGAATTGGGATGCCACCAACTTTGGCTTTCTTTTTCAATATTCCTTTGGCTATTCGAGGTCTTTTCTGGTTCCATATAAATTTTAGGATTATTTGTTCCATTTCTTTGAAAAAAAAATGGATGGTACTTTGATAGGAATTGCATTAAATGTGTAGATTGCTTTAGGTAGCATAGACATTTTCACAATATTTATTCTTCCAATCCAGGAGCATGGACCATTTTTCCATTTCTTTGTGTCTTCCTCAATTTCTTTCATGAGTACTTTATAGTTTTCTGTGCATAGATTCTTGGTCTCTTTGGTTAGGTTTATTCCTAGGTATCTTATAGTTTTGGGTGCAATTGTAAATGGGATGGACTCCTTAATTTCTCTTTCTTCTGTCTTGTTGTTGGTGTAGAGAAATGCAACTGATTTCTGTGCATTGATTTTATATCCTGACACTTTACTGAATTCCTGTACAAGTTCTAGCAGTTTTGGAGTGGAGTCTTTTGGGTTTTCCACATATAGTATCATATCATCTGCGAAGAGTGATAGTTTTACTTCTTCTTTGCCGATTTGGATGCCTTTAATTTCCTTTTGTTGTCTGATTGCTGAGGCTAGGACTTCTAGTACTATGTTGAATAGCAGTGGTGATAACGGACATCCCTGTCGTGTTCCTGACCTTAGCGGAAAAGCTTTCAGTTTTTCTCCATTGAGAATGATATTTGCAGTGGGTTTTTCATAGATGGCTTTGATAATATTGAGGTATGTGCCGTCTATCCCTACACTTTGAAGAGTTTTGATCAGGAAGGGATGCTGCACTTTGTCAAATGCTTTTTCAGCATCTATGGAGAGTATCATATGGTTCTTGTTCTTTCTTTTATTAATGTGTTGTATCACATTGATTGATTTGCAGATGTTGAACCAACCTTGCAGCCCTGGAATAAATCCCACTTGGTCGTGGTGAATAACCCTTTTAGTGTACTGTTGAATCCTATTGGCTAGTATTTTGGTGAGAATTTTTGCATCTGTGTTCATCAAGGATATTGGTCTGTAGTTCTCTTTTTTGATGGGATCCTTGCCTGGTTTTGGGATCAAGGTGATGCTGGCCTCATAAAATGAGTTTGGAAGTTTTCCTTCTATTTCTATTTTTTGGAACAGTTTCAGGAGAATAGGAATTAGTTCTTCTTTAAATGTTTGGTAGAATTCCCCTGGAAGCCGTCTGGCCCTGGGCTTTTGTTTGTTTGGAGATTTTTGATGACTGTTTCAATCTCCTTAGTGGTTATGGGTCTGTTCAGGCTTTCTCTTTCTTCCTGGTTCAGTTGTGGTAGTTTATATGTCTCTAGGAATGCATCCATTTCTTCCAGATTGTCAAATTTGTTTGCGTAGAGTTGCTCATAGTATGTTCTTATAATTGTCTGTATTTCTTTGGTGTTCGCTGTGATTTCTCCTCTTTCATTCATGATTTTATTGATTTGGGTCCTTTCTCTTTTCTTTTTGATAAGTCTGGCCAGGGGTTTATCAATCTTATTAATTCTTTCAAAGAACCAGCTCCTAGTTTCGTTGATTTGTTCTATTGGTTTTGGTTTTTTTTTTTTTTTTTTTTTTTTTTTTTTGGTTTCTATTTCATTGATTTCTGCTCTGATCTTTATGATTTCTCTTCTCCTGCTGGGTTTAGGCTTTCTTTCTTGTTCTTTCCCCAGCTCCTTTAGGTGTAGGGTTAGGTTGTGTACCTGAGACCTTTCTTGTTTCTTGAGAAAGGCTTGTACCACTATATATTTTCCTCTCAGGATTGCCTTTGTTGTGTTCCACAGATTTTGAACCATTGTGTTTTCATTATCATTTGTTTCCATGAATTTTTTCAATTCTTCTTTAATTTCCTGGTTGACCCATTCTTTCTTTAGAAGGATGCTGTTTAGTCTCCATGTATTTGGGTTCTTTCCAAATTTCCTCTTGTGATTGAGTTCTAGCTTCAGAGCATTGTGGTCTGAAAATATGCAGGGAATGATCCCAATCTTTTGATACTGGTGGAGACCTGATTTAGGACTGAGGATGTGATCTATTCTGGAGAATGTTCCATGTGCATTAGAGAAGAATGTGTATTCTGTTGCTTTGGGATGAAATGTTCTGAATATATCAGTGATGCCCATCTGGTCCAGGTGTCATTTAAGGCCTTATTTCCTGTTGATCTTTGCTTGGATGATCTGTCCATTTCAGTGAGGGGAGTGTTAAAATCCCCTACTATTATGTATTATTGTCGATGTGTTTCTTTGATTTTGTATTAATTGGTTTATATAGTTGGCTGCTCCCACGTTAGGGGCATAGATATTTAAAATTGTTAGATCTTCTTGTTGGACAGATCCTCTAGTATGATAGAGTGTCCTTCCTCATCTCTTATTATAGTCTTTGGCTTAAATCTAATTGATCTGATATAAGGATTGCCACTCCTGCTTTCTTCTGATGTCCATTAGCATGGTAAATTCTTTTCCACCCCCTCACTTTAAACCTGGAGGTGTCTTCGGTTTAAGATGAGTTTCTGTAGGCAACATATAGATGGGTAACTGTTATTGCATATTGTCTCTGTTCCTTTCTGATCTACTACTTTTAGGGTCTCTCTTTGCTTAGAGGACCCCTTTCAATATTTCCTGTAGAGCTGGTTGGTATTTGCAAATTCTTTCAGTTTTTGTTTGTCCTGAAGCTTTTAATCTCTCCTTCTATTTCAATGATAGCCTAGCTGGATATAGTATTCTTGGCTGCATGTTTTTCTCATTTAGTACTCTGAATATATCATGCCAGCTCTTTCTGGCCTGCCAGGTGTCTGTGGATAAGTCTGCTGCCAATCTAATATTTTACCATTGTACATTACAGACTTCTTTTCCTGGGGTTCCTTTAAGGATCTTTTCTTTGTCACTAGACTTGTAAATTTTACTATTAGGTGACGGGTGTGGGACCTATTCTTATTGATTTTGAGGGGGTTCTCTGCACCTCCTGGATTTGATGCTTGTTCCCTTTGTCATATTGGGGAAATTCTCTCCAATAATTCTCTCCAACATACCTTCTGCTCCCCTCTCTGTTTCCTCTTCTTCTGGAATCCCAATTATTCTAATGTTGTTTCGTCTTATGGTGTCACTTATCTCTCGAATTCTCCCCTCGTGGTCCAATAACTGTTTGTCCCTTTTTTGCTCAGTTTCTTTATTCTCTGTCATTTGGTCTTCTATATCGCTAATTCTTTCTTCTGCCTCATTTATCCTAGCAGTGAGAGCCTCCATTTTTGATTGCACCTCATTAATAGCTTTTTTGATTTCAACTTGGTTAGAGTTTAGTTCTTTAATTCTCCAGGAAAGGGCTTTTATATCTCCTGAGAGGGTTGCTTTAATATCTTCCATGCCTTTTTCAAGCCCGGCAAGAACCTTGAGAATTGTCATTCTGAACTCTATATCAGACATGTTACCAATGTCTGTATTGATTAGGTCCCTAGCCTTTGGTACTGCTTCTTGTTCTTTTTTTTTGTTGTGAATTTTTCCGCCTTGTCATTTTGTCCAGATAAGAGTATATGAAGGAGCAAGTAAAATACTAAAAGGGTGGCAAAAACCCCAGGAAAGTATGCTTTAGCCAAATCAGAAGAGATCCCAAATCGTGAGGGGGGAGAAAGGGGATAAAAAGGGTTTCGGAAAGAAAAAAAAAAAAAAGAAACTATTAAAAAAAGAAAGCCTATAAAGAAAAAATATAAAAAGGAAAAATATATATATATATTAGATAAACTATTCAAAAAACGTTAAAAAAGAAAACGGTAAAAGTTAAAAAAATTTTGCAGAAGAAGAGAAAAAAAAATTGAAAAAGAAAAAAAAAAATTAAATTAACTGCAAGGCTAAAGAATCATGGGGAGAAAGCCATGAGTTCCGTGCTTTGTTTTCTTCTCCTCTGGAATTCCGCCGCTCTCCTTGGTATAGAAACTGCACTCCTTGGTAGGTGAACTTGGTCCTGGCTGGGTTTCTCGTTGATCTTCTGGGGGAGGGGCCTTTTGTAGTGATTCTCAAGCGTCCTTGCCCCAGGCGGGTTGTACCGGCCTTACCAGGGGCCGGGCTGAGTGTACCGCTCAGGTTTGCTGGGTTTGCTTTCGGGAGCTTTTGTTCCCTGAGCGCTTTCCGTAGAGTTCTGAAAGACGGGAATGAAGATGGCAGCCTCCTGGTCTCTGGCCCGGAGGAGCCGAGAGCCCGGGGCCCCACTCCTCAGTGCGCCCTCAGAGAACAGCGCCCAATGACTCCCGTCACCCTGGCCTCCGGCCGCGCTCCGAGCTGACCGAGCCTGCGACTGGTTCAAGGTATCCCCAAGCTGAGAGTCACTCCTTGGCTCTGTCTCTATAGCCGGCTTCCCTGTTCTAATACCAGTAAGCTCTGTGACACTCAGACTCCCCCGATCCTTCTGTGACCCTGCGGGACCTGAGGCCACGCTGACCCCGCCTGGGCTTCACCCCGGTTAAGCCTCTGGAGTGATGTCCCTCAGCGGAACAGACTTTTAAAAGTCCTGCTTTTGTGCTCCGTTGCTCCGCCGCTCGCCGGGAGCCGGCCCCTCCCCCCGTGGTCTATCTTCCTGTCGCTTTGGATTCACTTCTCCGCCAGTCCTACCTTCAGATAGTGGTTGATTTTCTGTTTCTAGAATTGCTGTTCTTCTTCTCTTCAATCTCCCGTTGGATTTGTAGGTGTTTGCAATGTTTAGATAAGCTATTTAGCTGATCTCCCGCTACCTGAAGTAGTCTCAGCTGCTACTTCTCCGCCATCTTGACTCCTCCCCAATGTATATATTTAATTGTAAAAAAAAAAAAAGAAAATGTGTTCTTACTAGAAAATGCTAATCATCATCTGAACCTTCAGCAAGTTGTAATCTTTTTGCTACTGGGAAGTCTTGCACTGATACTGATGGCTGCTGACTAATCAGGGAGGTGGATGAAGGCTGGGGTGGCTGAGGGAATTTCTTAAAACAAGACAAAAATGAAGTTTGCTGTATCTGCTGACTTTCTTTCACCAATGATACTTTGTAGCATGTGATGCTGTTTGGTATTATTTTATCCACAGTAGAACTTTCAAAACAGATTCAATCCTCTCAAACCCTACTATGGCTTCTTTAACCAAGTTTATGTAATACTATAAATCCTTTGTTATTTCAATAATCTTCACAGCATTTGCACCAGGAGTAGATTCCATCTCGAGAAATCACTTCTTTGCTCATCCACAAAAAGCAATTCCTCATCTGTTCAAGTTTTATTATGAGATTGTAACAGGTCAGTCACATCTTCAGGCTCCACTTCTAATTCTAGGGTTATATTTATTTATTTATTTTTTGCTGTTTCCACCACACCTGCAGTTTCTTCCTTCACTCAAATCTTGAACCCTTCAAAGTCATCCAGGAGGACTGGAAACAACTTCTTCTAAACTCCTGTCGTTATTGTTATTTTGAATTTTTCCCATGAATCATGAGTGATCTTAAGGGCGTCTAGAATGGCAAATCCTTTCCATAAGTTTTTCCATTTATTTGCTATGGTCCATCAAAAGAAACTACCTTACAAAGTGTATTTCTTAAATAGTAAAACTTGAAAGTTAATACTTGTGTTTCATTGATAGAGGGTGGTGTACATTTAGCATAATTTTTAAGGGCCCTAAGATATTTAGAATATTAAGTGAGCCCTGGCATCATCTTAAACTCACCAACTGCCTGAGCTTCTAACAAGAATTAGTCTGTCCTTTGAAGCTTTGAAGTCAGGCATTGACTTCTCTCTAACTATGAAAAAAAAGAAAATAAAAATCCTTGATGGCATCTTTTTCCAAAAGAAGGTAATTTCATCTGTACTGGAAATTTGCTCTTCAGTGTAGCCAGCTTCATTAATGATCTGAGCCAGATCTTCCATAGAACTTGCGGCAGATTCTACCTCAGCACTTGCTGCTTCACCTTGGACTTTCATGTTATAGAGATGGTTTATTTTCTTAAACCTCATGAACCAACCTCTGCTAGTTTCAGATCTTTCTTCTTCAACTTCCTCATCTCTCAGCCTTCATAGAACTGAAGAGAGTTAGGGTCTTGTTTTGGATTAGGCATTGGCTTAAGGGAACATTGTGTCTTGTTTGATCTTCAATCCAGACCACTGAAACTTTCTTCATATCGACAGTACGCTGTTCTGCTTTCTTATCATTCGTGTGTTCACTGGAGTAGCTCTTTCAATTTTCTTAAAGAACTTTTTCTTTGCATTCACAGCTTGTATAACTGTTTGGCACAAGAAGCTTAGTTTTGGGCCTATCTTGGCTTTCAGCATGCCTTCCTCACTAAGCTTAATCATTTTTAGCTTTTGATTTGATGTGAGAGATGTGCAACTATTCCTTTCACTTGAACACTTAGAGGCCATTGTAGGGATATTGGCCTACTTTCAATACTGTTGTGATTCAGGCAATAGGAAGGCCTGAGGAGTGGGAGAGAAACTGGGGAACATATGGTCAATGGACCAGCCAGGACACACACAGCATTTATGGGTTAAGTTCACCATCTTATATAGCATGGTTTGTTGTACCCTAAAACTATTATAAAAGACCATCAATTGCAGATGACTAAAACAAATACAACAATAATGAAAAATCTTAAAATATTATAGGATTTACTAAAATATGACACAGAGACACAAAGTGAGCAAATGCTAGTGGAAAAATGGCACCAGGAGACTTGTTCGACTCAGGATCACCACAAGCCTTCAATTTGTTAAAAAAAAAAAAAAAAAAGAAAGAAAGAAAGAAAAGAGAAAAATGCAGCATAATAAAGTGAAACACAGTAAAATGAGATAGGTTTGATATGCTTGTACATTTTCAAACCTCTGTTCCAAGTATATTTATTAATTTCCCATGGACCAAAGGGAATAATATGGCTGAGCCCAGAAACACAGTGGTAAGGTAGGTGGGAAAGATGAAGAATTGGAGATCTTTTTTTGCAAGCTAATACAGTTACAAGTATTCTAATAACTTTACGTAATATCTTTGCCACCCCCCTCTTTGGAGGTGTGCTGATCTTTTTTTTTTCTTTTTTTTAAATTTTTCTACCTATGAGAAATATTGAAATTAGCCAGTAATATCTTTTTCCTCCCCTGTTATTACTTTCCTTAGAATCTAATTTGAAATAATGTCATTTTGTTCCCATTAATTCCTATAAGGTAATCAGTAAGATTTGAAATTAGGTTAAATGAGTTATACTTATTTGGAAAGAAACATATAGGGAGAACATAGAGCTTCCAAGATGAATAATTTAAAGATATCCAATCAACATGTTACATGTCTTTTAATTCTTTTTTTTTTTTAAGATTTTATTTATCTGACAGAGATCACAAGTAGGCAGAGAGGCAAGCAGAGAGAGAGGAAGGGAAGAAGGCTCCCTGCTGAACAGAGACCTCAATTCAGGGTTCCATCCCAGGACCCTGGGATCATGACCTAAGCCTAAGGCAGAGGCTTTAACCCACTGAGCCACCCAGGTGCCCCAAGTCTTTCAATTCTTAGCACATTCAAAATCTTGAATCAAGTTGTGAATTTAAGGAGGGTTGGAGTTTTTCAAAAGCGTGAGGGAGCAGAGAACAGATTACATAAAATGGCAAACAGGGTAAATCAGAAGGAGGTGGGAGGTAAAAGACCCTAGGGGCCCGATGGACAGGAAAAACAGGGGGAAAGTGGACTGAGAAGACCATTCCCAAGTCTACAAATTGTAGATAGAAATAAATTTGAAGGTTAAGAGGTAGTATATGGACAGCAGATGTTGGAAATAGAGGTTTTAGAAATGTAGTTTAAGAGTATGATGATATGGGAATAAATGGCTAAGTAGATAGGACGACAAGATCTTGTGAGTGAGGGGTAACAATTACAGAGACAAGGGTTATCTTTCTTTGTACTGAAATAGACTATGGACCATTTAAGGTCAAAGAAAATTCAGTTATTCAAAAAATAATTAGTGCTTACTCTGTGCCCAGTTTGATGCTATGTACTAAGGACATGATAGGGGTGAAAATACAGACCAGATACTAGTGTCATGCCGGTGACATTCTAGGGGAAGATTAGTCTAGAAGGGGTTGACCTAACAGGTTTCTGAAAATTGTATCAGACACACGTGGGATATAAATGAGTATTTATTCAATCCAATACTGATCACTCTACCAAGGTCTTAGATAAACTGACAAAGAAGAGATCCATATAGATGGCATGCATGTAGTTGGAAAAATGATAAAATTGTTCCTTTAAAAAATTTAAATTACATATGGGAGATCATCTCATATTTACATAGCTGTAGGTTATATGTGTCTACTGTATCTTCCTGATATATAGAGACAAATTCACAATACTGTAACCTTTTATATTACTGGAGCCACTTGATTTATTTATTTATTTTTAAAAGATTTTATTTATTTATTTGACAGAGAGAAACACAGCAAGAGAGGGAACACAAGCAGAGGGAGTGGAAGAGAGAGAAGCAGACTGCCCGCTGAGCAAGGATCCCGATGTGGCATTTGATCCCAAGACCCTGGGACCATGACATGAGCTGAAGGCAGACGCTTAATGACTGAGCCACCCAGGCGCCCCATGGATCCACTTGATTTAGATAGAGTATTCATAGAATCCTCATCTACAAAATCTCCATATAAAGAATACATACCAAGGGAGTCCTCAAAAGGCAACTTTGCCACAGTCACCATAGAGCATCTATTTTGTTTTCCCTCTCTTACCAATTTCACAATTACTGCCCACAAAACAGACTTCCATAATGATATTGCTAATAATATCTCTTAAGAGAACATCAACATCTGCGTAAATTATTGTCTCTGGATGCCCAAAACTATTATTGACAAATTCATCAAAGTTCTAGAGAAGATATGAGCTCCACATAGGCATTTGGAGTTGGGTAGTAGAGGTGATAGACTTGTATTTAATTTCATGCCACAGATGCACTGGGTAACTTAACAGCTTCTTCCTGTATAGAGTTCCCAAACATCTCCCAGCACAGTTAAAGGAACTGTTAACTAGTTATTGGCTGTTGGTGAATTCATTGAAACATATGTCACTGTGTATTAGGAGCTTGAACCCCAGAGTCACATAGAACACGTTCCCTTTACAATTCCTAATATTGCAGACTTTAAAAGATATCTGCTTATAATGAATAGTTTTCAAATACTTTTATTAATGGACAATTAAATTCCAAACTATAAAGTGATGTAGATAATTTAGGGAAAAGTTATATCTTAAAACATATCTCAACTTTTAGTACAAATATATGGAAACTATTCATTAAAATATTTCTCAATATATAAGCATATTGCCAGGAAATAAATTTTTATATGAGAAGACAAACTGTGGATGAGGAGAGTATTTGGTTTATCTTTATCTTCAATCATGAATTCCACACATAGATGTGGGAATCATTAAGTGTAATGGACTATGGATGAAGTGCTGCAAAACCAGTAGAGGCAAAGACAAAAATAGATACCGCATCCTTAAAGCCAAGTCTACACTTATCTAGAAAAGATCTGTACCTCAAAATTCAAAACATGTTGGCCAACTAGTATCCTCTGGGAGCCATTCTTTACTGAACTTTTTTTGGTCTGAGTATAAAAAGAAAAAGAAAAAGTTACTTGGGCTAAAGAGTACTTATTCTTACAGTTTTAATTGGTTTTCTCTTTTTAACTGTGTTTGTACTGCGATCGATAAGATTACTGCACAAATTTATGTGGAACTTAGCAATACAACACAGGGCAACAACTTTACAAATTTTATAACAGAATCAAATTATTATTACTTTTAGCGATGGTTTTGATAGTAATCCATTCCATCTAAACTTATCTGGCCTGATTAAAATGGAATTTAGCATTTGGTTCTGGTTATGTGAAGAAATTTTGGTTCACATAAAAAGTGCCATTTTTTTTCAATTACTTGATTTGGTTGAGTGATTCCTTAAAAATGATTAAAAAAAAAAGAAGAAGAACATTTCAACTTGACACTTCTCTGCTCAAAAAACCAAAACACCTCAATTGAACAAAACAATATGGTCAGCAGAATTACTCCTCACAATTTCCTAAGGGAACAAAAATAATGGATGATCTGGTTCTTTGATTGTGATCTCTCTGGATTTCAACAGATTTTTCCTTTTAAAATGAAGAGTAAAAATTCCAAATCTATTGAGAAATGGTCAGCACATGAGCCCCTGGTTACTCACCTAGTGACTTAAAACATACTTTACTCAGTACAGTCATATGACATTGGAACGAAACAATAAAAATGAGCTCTTAAAGGTTATAATCTGAGTGAAACTTCTATCCAGAAAACATCCTTAGAAACTGAATTCCATAATTACATTTATCTGAAAGAAAACACTCCAAAGTCATTTTCAGTACTTGTTTTTGGTAATATGTACTTTTGTTTGCTGTTTTTAACGTCTATATCCAAAAGTTATAAGGTGATTTTCAACTTCCATCCTAGTATTTAGAATTTAATATTTGTTTCCAGCTTTTAGTGGAAAAAAAAAAAATCGTGTTACCTGTGGGGGAGCAATTAGGTTTACTAAGTATGTCTGTCATTTAGCCCTTTGGCAGGAGAACTTAATTGTGTTTTCCAAATAAGAAAGAATGAGATATTTTGCCTCATTCCCTTTAGAGAAGGCCAGCACGGCTTAGGTCCAGGAGGCCTGAGGACATTCTTCCTGTGGGGGAGAGTTGAAGATTATGTTTTCCAAGACTTAGTTAGGCTCTTGACAAAGGACTAGATGGTTGGGAGATGAGGTTGTCTGGAGTTTCCTGAGAAGCAGCTGCTGGGCCTGTTTCAGAAAGCAGCTTCCCAGTGAGAGAGCAGAGACAAGTATCTGTGAGGTATCACACGGGAGGAAAAGGCACCTCCAACATGCAATGCCCGGATGCGAGAGTGGGCTGGATGGTAGCATAGTTCTACACATTAGAAACTCTTGAGGGAAGCTGCAGTTTCCATTGAGAACACTGTGGAATGCCAGCATTTGTAAGCAGCAAAGTGCAGCCACAAAGCTGTGAGATCCCCACAGTTCAAGACCCGCATCCTCCTTACTCTCCTCTGAAACTCCCCAGGAGACCTACCTGCTAAGAAAATGGAAAGGAGTGTGGGAGTGTGCCTGGGTGGCTCAGTCACCTAAGCATCTGCCTGCTGCTTAGGTCATGATGCCAGTGTCCTGGCATGGGGCCCCTGTTGGGTTCCCTGCTCTGCGGGGAACCTGCTTCTCCCTCTCCCTCTGCCTCCTGCTCCCCCTGTGTGTGTACTTTCTCTCTCTCTGTCAAATAAATAAATAAAATCTTTAAAAAAAAATGGAAAGGAAAGAAAATGGAAGGGATCTACTCTCAAGACCAGACTAAAAAGCACTTCCTCACCAACTCTTTATTTGATTGAAGTATTTGAATCCAGTGGAGCAAACTCACGATATTTACATAAGTTAATTCCTTAGCCAAGCCTGCCATTTTTCAAGAACTGCAGAAACTTTAAGGTTTCTTATCTGAACTTTCTATCCAAAAAAGAAAAGTAAGAGTTTCAGTGCAATACATAGTCCAAGTTTTCTTTCCTAAGCAATCTGTGGGCAATTTCAGGTTTTATTTGCATCAGTAAGTAAGAAATTCTGATTGGTAAATTTATTCCTTTGTGTTCTGCCTCCAATTTCTTGTGTTACTTTAGGTTTTATTTTGGAAATGGCTGTCACTAATTGAGAATTTCTGAAGCTGTCTTCTTTCTTCAACTGTACTTTGGGTAATTTTAAAATTTGTTCTTCCAAATTTATTCTCCTTGTTTTTGGTGAAATCTCTTTCAAAATATGTTGGCATTAGGGATTATATTAGGGATTATAATCTTTGACTGAGATTTATAGTAAGAAGTAAGAAGAAGTTTAATTCATGTAATTGAGTGTCCAATGATCCACCATGAAAATATACAGGAACAAATTAGCTAATAACATATTTGCCTGTCACTGGATTAAGACTTTTTCAAAGTTAGAAAACTCTCCCCTGCCCATCACTATATCCTCAAATACTAGCCCTTGGCCTGACAAATGACATTATGTATGATAAACAACTCTCATTAAGGTATTGAATGAATGAATGAATGAATGGAGTATCCTGAGGCAAGTTCCAACTTTATATGAAAAGAGTCACTGTTGGGGCGCCTGGGTGCCTCAGTGGATTAAAACCTCTGTCTTCGGGGAGGAGTCAAGATAGCGGAGAAGTAACAGGCTGAGACTACTTCAGGTAGCAGGAGATCGGCTAGATAGCTTATCTAAAGATTGCAAACACCTACAAATCCAATGGGAGATCGAAGAGAAGAAGAACAGCAATTCTAGAAACAGAAAATCAACCACTTTCTGAAAGGTAGGACTGGCAGAGAAGTGAATCCAAAGCAACGGGAAGATAGACCACAGGGGGAGGGGCTGGCCCCCAGCAAGCGGTGGAGCAACAGAGCACTAAATCAAGACTTTTAAAAGTCTGTTCCGCTGAGGGACATTGCTCCAGAGGCTTAACCAGGGTGAAGCCCATGGGGGGGTCAGCGTGGCCTCAGGTCCCACAGGGTCACAGAAGGATCAGGGGTGTCTGAGTGTCCCAGAGTTTACAGGTATTAGAACGGAGAAGCCAGCTACAGAGACAGAGCCGAGGAGTGAGCTCCCAGCTCGGGGTTACCTTGAACCGGTCGCAGGCTCAGTCAGCTTGGAGGGTAGCCAGAGGCCAGGGTAATGGGAGTAATTGGGCACTGTTCTCTGAAGGCTCACTGAGGAGTGGGACCCCGGGCTCTCAGCTCCTCTGGGCCGGAGACTGGGAGGCCACCATCTTCATTCCTATCCTCCGGAACTCTACAGAAAGCGCTCAGGGAACAAAAGCTCCCGAAAGCAAACCCAAGCGGATTACTCAGCCCGGCCCCTGGTAATGGCAGTGCAATTCTGCCTGGGGCAAAGACCACTTGAGAATCACGACAACAGGCCCCTCCCCCAGAAGATCAACAAGAAATCTAGCCAGGACCAAATTCACTTAACAAGGAGTGCAGTTTCAATACCAAGGAGAGCAGCAGAATTCCAGAGGAGGAGAAAGCAAAGCACAGAACTCATGGCTTTCTCCCCATGATTCTTTAGACTTGCAGTTAATTTAATTTTTTTTCTTTTTCAATTTTTTTTCTCTCTTCTTCTGCCAAGTTTTTTTAACTTTTTACCTTTTTCTTTTTTAACGTTTTTTAACTAGTTTATCTAATATATATATATATATATATATATATATATATATATTTCTTTTTTATATTTTTTCTTTATTCATTTTCCTTTTTAAATTGTTTCTTTTTTTTTTTTCTGAACCTTTTTATATCCTCTTTCTCCCTCCTCTGAATTTGGGATCTCTTCTGATATGGTTAAAGCATATTTTCCTGGGGTTGTTGCCACCCTTTTAGTATTTTACTTGCTCCTTCATATACTCTTATCTGGACAAAATGACAAGGCAGAAAATTTCACCACAAAAAAAAAAGAAAAAGAAGCAATACCAAAGCCTAGGGACCTAATCAATACAGACAATGGTAATATGTCAGAACTAGAGTTCAAAATGATGATTCTCAAGGTTCTAGTCGGGCTCAAAAAAGGCATGGAAGATATTAGAGAAACCCTCTCGGGAGATATAAAAGCTCTTTCTGGGGATATAAAAGAACTAAAATCTAACCAAGTTGAAATCAAAAAAGCTATTAATGAGGTGCAATCAAAAATGGGGGCTCTCACTGCAAGGATAAATGAGGCAGAAGAAAGAATTAGCAATATAGAAGACCAGATGACAGAGAATAAAGAAGCTGAGCAAAAGAGGGACAAACAGCTACAAGACCATGAGGGCAGAATTCGAGAGATAAGTGACACCATAAGACAAAACAACATTAGAATAATTGGGATTCCAGAAGAAAAAGAAAGAGAGAGGGGAGCAGAAGGTATATTGGAGAGAATTATTGGAGAGAATTTCCCCAATATGGCAAAGGGAACAAGCATCAAAATCCAGGAGGTGCAGAGAACCCCCCCTCAAAATCAATAAGAATAGGTCCACAACCTGTCACCTAATAGTAAAATTTACAAGTCTTAGTGACAAAGAGAAAATCCTGAAAGCAGCCCGGGAAAAGAAGTCTGTAACGTACAATGGTAAAAATATTAGATTGGCAGCAGACTTATCCACAGAGACCTGGCAGGCCAGAAAGAACTGGCATGATATATTCAGAGCACTAAACGAGAAAAACATGCAGCCAAGAATACTATATCCAGCTAGGCTATCATTGAAAATAGAAGGAGAGATTAAAAGCTTCAGGACAAACAGAAACTGAAAGAATTTGCAAACACCAAACCAGCTCTACAGGAAATATTGAAAGGGGTCCTCTAAGCAAAGAGAGACCCTAAAAGTAGTAGATCAGAAAGGAACAGAGACAATATACAATAACAGTCACCTTACAGGCAATACAATGGCACTAAATTCATATCTCTCAATGGTTGCCCTGAATGTTAATGGGCTAAATGCCCCAATCAAAAGACACCGGGTATCAGAATGGATAAAAAAACAAAACCCATCTATATGTTGCCTACAAGAAACTCATTTTAAACCCGAAGACACCTCCAGATTTAAAGTGAGGGGGTGGAAAAGAATTTAACCATGCTAATGGACATCAGAAAAAAGCAGGAGTGGCAATCCTTATATCAGATCAATTAGATTTTAAGCCAAAGACTATAATAAGAGATGAGGAAGGACACTATATCATACTAGAAGGATCTGTCCACAAGAAGATATAACAATTTTAAATATCTATGCCCCTAACGTGGGAGCAGCCAACTATATAAACCAATTAATAACAAAATCAAAGAAACACATCGACAGTAATACAATAATCGTAGGGGACTTTAACACTCCTCTCACTGAAATGGACTGATCATCCAAGCAAAAGATCAACAAGGAAATCAA
Source organism: Lutra lutra (assembly GCF_902655055.1). Lineage (NCBI taxonomy): Eukaryota > Metazoa > Chordata > Mammalia > Carnivora > Mustelidae > Lutra > Lutra lutra. The sequence goes on along the minus strand of NC_062279.1, from coordinate 124,118,304 downwards.
GGCCTTAAATGGCACACTGGACCAGATGGACATCACAGATATATTCAGAACATTTCATCCCAAAGCAACAGAATACACATTCTTCTCTAGTGCACATGGAACATTCTCCAGAATAGATCACATTCTTGGTCCTAAATCAAGTCTCAACCGGTATCAAAAGATTGGGATCATTCCCTGCATATTTTCAGACCACAATGCTCTAAAGCTAGAACTCAATCGCAAGAGGAAATTTGGAAAGAACCCAAATACATGGAGACTAAACAGCATCCTTCTAAAGAATGAATGGGTCAACCAGGAAATTAAAGAAGAATTGAAAAAATTTATGGAAACAAATGATAATGAAAACACAACGGTTCAGAATTTGTGGGACACAACAAAGGCAGTCCTGAGAGGAAAATATATAGCAGTACAAGCCTTTCTCAAGAAACAAGAAAGGTCTCAGGTACACAACCTAACCCTACACCTAAAGGAGCTGGGGAAAGAACAAGAAAGAAACCCTAAACCCAGCAGGAGAAGAGAAATCATAAAGATCAGAGCAGAAATCAATGAAATAGAAACCAAAAAAACAATAGAACAAATCAACGAAACTAGGAGCTGGTTCTTTGAAAGAATTAATAAGATTGATAAACCCCTGGCCAGACTTATCAAAAAGAAAAGAGAAAGGACCCAAATCAATAAAATCATGAATGAAAGAGGAGAGATCACAACGAACACCAAAGAAATACAGACAATTATAAGAACATACTATGAGCAACTCTACGCCAACAAATTTGACAATCTGGAAGAAATGGATGCATTCCTAGAGACATATAAACTACCACAACTGAACCAGGAAGAAATGGAAAGCCTGAACAGACCCATAACCAGTAAGGAGATTGAAACAGTCATCAAAAATCTCCAAAGAAACAAAAGCCCAGGGCCAGACGGCTTCCCGGGGGAATTCTACCAAACATTTAAAGAAGAACTAATTCCTATTCTCCTGAAACTGTTCCAAAAAATAGCAATAGAAGGAAAACTTCCAAACTCATTTTATGAGGCCAGCATCACCTTGATCCCAAAACCAGACAAGGATCCCATCAAAAAAGAGAACTACAGACCAATATCCTTGATGAACACAGATGCAAAAATTCTCGCCAAAATACTAGCCAATAGGATTCAACAGTACATTAAAAGGATTATTCACCACGACCAAGTGGGATTTATTCCAGGGCTGCAAGGCTGGTTCAACATCCGCAAATCAATCAATGTGATACAACACATTAATAAAAGAAAGAACAAGAACCATATGATACTCTCCATAGATGCTGAAAAAGCATTTGACAAAGTGCAGCATCCCTTCCTGATCAAAACTCTTCAAAGTGTAGGGATAGACGGCACATACCTCAATATTATCAAAGCCATCTATGAAAAACCCACTGCAAATATCATTCTCAATGGAGAAAAACTGAAAGCTTTTCTGCTAAAGTCAGGAACACGGCAGGGATGTCCGTTATCACCACTGCTATTCAACATAGTACTAGAAGTCCTAGCCTCAGCAATCAGACAACAAAAGGAAATTAAAGGCATCCAAATCGGCAAAGAAGAAGTCAAACTATCACTCTTCGCAGATGATATGATACTCTATGTGGAAAACCCAAAAGACTCCACTCCAAAACTGCTAGAACTTGTACAGGAATTCAGTAAAGTGTCAGGATATAAAATTTCAATGCACAGAAATCAGTTGCATTTCTCTACACCAACAACAAGACAGAAGAAAGAGAAATTAAGGAGTCCATCCCATTTACAATTGCACCCAAAACTATAAGATACCTAGGAATAAACCTAACCAAAGAGACTAAGAATCTATACTCAGAAAACTATAAAGTACTCATGAAAGAAATTGAGGAAGACACAAAGAAATGGAAAAATGGTCCATGCTCCTGGATTGGAAGAATAAATATTGTGAAAATGTCTATGCTACCTAAAGCAATCTACACATTTAATGCAATTCCTATCAAAGTACCATCCATTTTTTTTTCAAAGAAATGGAACAAATAATCCTAAAATTTATATGGAACCAGAAAAGACCTCGAATAGCCAAAGGAATATTGAAAAAGAAAGCCAAAGTTGGTGGCATCCCAATTCCGGACTTCAAGCTCTATTACAAAGCTGTCATCATCAAGACAGCATGGTACTGGCACAAAAACAGACACATAGATCAATGGAACAGAATAGAGAGCCCAGAAATGGACCCTCAACTCTATGGTCAACTCATCTTCGACAAAGCAGGAAAGAATGTCCAATGGAGAAAAGACAGCCTCTTCAACAAATGGTGTTGGGAAAATTGGACAGCCACATGCAGAAAAATGAAATTGGATCATTTCCTTACACCACACACGAAAATAAACTCAAAATGGATGAAGGACCTAATGTGAGAAAGGAATCCATCAAAATCCTTGAGGAGAACACAGGCAGCAACCTCTTCGACCTCAGCCGCAGCAACATCTTCCTAGGAACATCACCAAAGGCAATGGAAGCAAGGGCAAAAATGAACTATTGGGATTTCATCAAGATCATAAGCTTTTGCACAGCAAAGGAAACAGTTAACAAAACCAAAAGACAACTGACAGAATGGGAGAAGATACTTGCAAATGACATATCAGATAAAGGGCTAGTGTCCAAAATCTATAAAGAACTTAGCAAACTCAACACCCAAAGAACAAATAATCCAATCAAGAATTGGGCAGAAGGGGCGCCTGGGTGGCTCAGTTTGTTAAGCCGCTGCCTTCGGCTCAGGTCATGATCATAGGGTCCTGGGATCGAGTCCCACATCGGGCTCTCTGCTCAGCAGGGAACCTGCTTCCCTCTCTCTCTCTCTATCTCTCTCTCTGCCTGCCTCTCTGTCTACTTGTGATCTCCCTCTGTCAAATAAATAAATAAAATCTTTAAAAAAAAATAGAAATGGGCAGAAGACATGAACAGACAGTTCTGCAAAGAAGACATCCAGATGGCCAACAGACACATGAAAAAGTGCTCCATATCACTCAGCATCAGGGAAATACAAATCAAAACCACAATGAGATATCACCTCACACCAGTCAGAATGGCTAAAATTAACAAGTCTGGAAATGACAGATGCTGGCGAGGATGCGGAGAAAGGGGAACTCTCCTACACTGTTGGTGGGAATGTAAGCTGGTGCAACCACTCTGGAAAACAGCATGGAGGTTTCTCAAAATGTTGAAAATAGAACTACCCTATGACCCAGCAATTGCACTGCTGGGTATTTACCCTAAAGATACAAACGTAGTGATCCGAAGGGGCACGTGCACCCGAATGTTTATAGCAGCAATGTCTACAATAGCCAAACTATGGAAAGAACCTAGATGTCCTTCAATAGACGAATGGATAAAGAAGATGTGGTATATATACACAATGGAATACTATGCAGCCATCAAAAGAAATGAAATCTTGCCATTTGCGATGACGTGGATGGAACTAGAGGGTATCATACCATAAGTGACTCTTAATCTCACAAAACAAACTTAGGGTTGATGGGGGGAGGGGGGCTGGGGGGATGGGGTTATGGACATTGGGGAGGGTATGTGCTATGGTGAGTGCTGTGAAGTGTGTAAATCTGGCGATTCACAGACCTGTAACCCTGGGGATAAATATATATTATATGTTTATAAAAAATAAAATTAAAAAAAAAACCAAAAACCAAAAAACAAATCCTCTGCCTTTGGCTCAGGTCATGATCCCAAGTCCTGGGATCGAGCCCCTCTTGACAGGGAGCCTGCTTCCTACTCTCCCTCTGCCTGCCTCTCCGCCTACTTGTGGTCTCTGTCTGTCAAATAAATAAATAAAATCTTTTAAAAATAAAAGAAAAGAGTCACTGAAAAATTAATTAGCCTCCCTTTAGCCTAATTTAATAAACCAGAAAACTAGTTAATTTTTAATAATAATTCACTAAGGTATTCAATTTTGGAGAACAAAAATGAGAAGGATAGCTTTTCTAAACATTGGGGGAAACTCCTTACAAATATTGAACAAGTGCATTTATTTTATAACAGTTTTGAAGTTTCTTCCTTCTAACTGCACATCTAGGAAACTGCCACAGTCCTCTATCTTCAAAGTCTATGTCAAAATATTCGTTTTTTGAAAAACCTACCAAGTGAACTAGTGATGTCTCATGACATTGTGCCATTTGACCCTTTCTAATGAATACATACTTAAGAAAGAGGCTGCATTTGTGCCTCTGTAGGTTATAGCCCATGAAATATTAATTATAAGTTCATGTGTCATTTATAGAAGTATCTTCAATATATGTGAACCATCTAGACACATAGTAATAATCCTATTTTAAAAAATGACTTAGAAAAATTCTTTCACTATTTCTTTTTTCTTAAGATTTTTTATTTATTTATTTGACAGGTTGAGAGAGAAAGCACAAGTGGGGGAACAGTAGAGGCAGAAAGAGAAACAGGCTCATTACTGAGTAGGAATTCAGATGTTGGGCTGGATCCCAGGACACGGAATCATGACCTGATCAGAAGGCAGATGCTTAATGACTGAGCCACCCAGGTGTCCCTTTTTTACTAATTCTTTGGCTACTTACCTAATTGTTGGTTACCAGCATAGATAAGAAGACATATTTTGTCGTGGCCAGCGTGACAAATTGACCAGGAATGTGAGGGTAAGAAGTTGAAGAACTTGGAAGCAGAGAGATGGGGGCAGGAGGAGCACTGAGGAGGATGTCCAACAGTGCTAAGTTTATTCAAAGCATTAAGGCCATATATATAGTGATATTACAATAGGAGAAGCAATACATCTGTGTCTAGTTAAACAACCACGAGTTCCCATAGTAAGTTTCACAAATTAACTATAAGCAGACCTAGTGATGCCAAATAGCTGATGCCAGTACAATTGTTCTGTATTGATACAGCAAATCTGAAAGTAATTTATGGACTGTACTAGGGCAACAAGGACCAGCCACGAACTTATGAACCCAACCGAATTGTTCTCATTTGTTTAGCAAGCGTGTGGGAAGTCATGTAGGAGAGCGCACAACACATAGCACAGACTCTTTCTCAGTGCTACTCAACTTTTCCCATCCTACACCTTTTGTTAGGTTATTCAGACTTTAAAGGAGGCACAAGTCAGGGCCTGGTTTGGTCCTCGTCTCAAGCCTTATTGAGTCCTCCCACAATATTTAAATAAAGGAACATAAAACACAGATAATATCAAAGAATAACTATAATTCAGACCATATATGTATAAAACCATTTCTACAGGCTAGAGAAAGCTCAGCACATTAGGAAGGTAGCATCAGCTTAAGTTTTCAAATTATCATGAAAATACATTTTAGAAGAGTCCCTATTAATTTTCAAATACTTGTTTTTGTTTTATTTATTCATTGCTTGTTAGCCAAAACTAGCATTTTGAAGAATGTGAAAGCATTATTTATTCTTATTCATTATTCACATTCATTTGTTCCTTCCAATTTTAAATACTTATATAACTATATTAACATTAAGTTTAACAAATGATACTATCAAATATACATATGCACAAATACATATATATTTTTAGCAGTTTCAAACTAAACTCTGTATAATATCACAAATATCACAAGTTTTATTATTCCCATTTCCTTGTCAAATTTTCAGTGTGTCTTTAAATATTATTTAATTTCTTGTTGAGAGGTTTTATTCCTCAGAAATTGACTCTATAATTTTGTTCAGACTTTATATATCTTGAGTCTTGTGCCAAGGTTAAAGCTCACAAAAACTTTTCCATTTTGAAAATTCAAATCTGTGGAGTTGATATACTTAATCAAAGAAATAATCATGAAACTAAGTACATAAAGAATAGTGGGTTTAATGAATTTAAGAAATATATTTCCTTCTGCAGACTCAAACCACATTCTTCATCCCATGTCGAAAGAGACACTATAACTTTATGTGAACAATCACAGTCTCTTTGGTAGGTAAGTTAGGCAGTAATCCAAAATATATTTTGGGATATATGCCACCCCAAAAAAAATATATTTATGGCCTATCTCTCTCCAAAGTAGATGACTGGGAAATTATACAAAGTCATGCACCCAAGTGTTCAAACATTATGAAAAGGAAGAAGATTTCTATCATTCAATATTCTTCTATTTCCTTGTATTTGGGGAATGAGTAAATTCACTCTCACACACACACAAGTATACACCCACAACACCTTTAAAATGAGGGACAGTCACAGTAGGAAATTCATAGCTAAATCCTGTAAGGCTCTCTCAAAGGATAGTATATTTGAGTACGTACAGGCAGAAATTATTGGAAAATATAGGACAAGGTAGAATGGGAAATGTCAAAAAAGTCTGAAAACAAAGCATGCTGGTTAAATCTACTCTTATGTGCTATTGGGAACTTTGAAAACCACTAGCCATGATGTTGAGACTCTCATCCCTTCTTTTATTCTGTCCCTGCCTGCCTCCCTCCCTTCTTTCCTTCAGTACTCCTTCCTACCCTCTTCTTCCCTCTATCTTCCTCTCTTCCAACTTCCCTCTCATCCTCCCCCCACCCCCACCATCCTCATTAGCATGTGTTAAAAACCATTGAATAAAACACTTGCTCAATTAAACCTCTGATGTATGATCCCAGAGCCTATATTCTTAGCCCCTAGTATATAACTGCCTCATGATTTCCATTATTTTGCATCTATGACTTCAAAAAGATAGAGCATAGGTTTTCTTTTGTGTTATACAATGCTTCCTTTTTTTATAATGCTTTTAATTTAAACAAGCATGTGAATGTGTGTAATTTTTAGAATCTTATTTTTCATATCTGCTTTTATCTATTAATTGCTGAAGAGACTTAAAAAACTAATTTAAAATCTCTTTATTATTGCAATTTTTTGGAATAATAATCTTGTTCAGTTTGCTGTCTTTTTAGTGGGTTTTGTCAATAGCAACTACCACATCAACCTGCCAAACCCTTACTGATCATATTTTGTGCTGTGTACCAGGCCCACTTCTCTAGGAAGTGAGGTTAAAACAAACCCCTGGCTTCCAGGAAACAGAATACATTAAAAAACAAAAACAACAACAACAACAAAAAAAAACAACTAAAATTGAACAGTGTGTCAGTTGACAATAATGTCTATGAAGGTTAAGTAATACAGGACACGGGGAGGAAAGATGTTACCTAAAAGGTTTATTATGTTCTCTTTTAACCAATCTCAAAATTATTTTAACTGCTTGGCTCAGAGAATTCCAACACATCTAGACAAACATATATTGCATATTCAGATTTCATACTACATATAGCATAGTACCACAGGGGTTTCAGAGTTTTCATGGAAGATATTTATATGAAAATGCATATAAGTACATGTATTCATAAGCATATGTTTTATATATGTACATTGATAATACATATATATGGTGATTTTATATACATATATATATATAGAGAGAGAGAGATTTTATACACACACACACACACACACACACACACACACACACACACGTTTGTTTGTTTTCTTCCAGGAATTGTCTCAGTTTTCTTTCTTTCTTTCTTTCTTTCTTTCTTTCTTTCTTTCTTTCTTTCTTTCTAATTCTCTTGAGATGATGGCTTGTCCCAACTTCATGCAGTGATCTCCATTCTGGCTTTCTTCCTCACTCTGGAGTCCATGTCCACAGTTCCAGGATGAGCATTACCATCTCAGGCTCTAGCCCTTAGGTCCTGTCTGTTTTGGTAATCTTACAACTACCACTCTTCCACTTTAATAACATTTTTTTTTCAAGATTTTGTTTATTAGTTTGAGAGATAGAGAGCAAACATGAGAGTGAAAAGTGTCAGAGGGAGAAGCAGACTCAGGACTCAGAGGGAACCAGATGCAGGACTCAATCCTATGTTTCCAGGATCATGACCTGAGCTGAAGGCAGTTGTTTAACCAACTGAGCCACCCAGGCGCCCCTTTTAAGAGCATATTGCAAATGTATTGCTTTAATTTTAAGTTTCCTTTTCATCTTCAGCTTCTTGGGACCTCTCAGATTTTGTGTTTATTAAAGATTCAAACTTTCTAGGTGCTTACTCTAGGGCCCAGCAGTTTATATTTGCTCAATCTGTTATGCTGCTGGCTGCTGTATTTCCTCATTTAAGTCTTCTTCCCATGGGTTCCTTCAAATTTTAGCTTTGGTTTATGATTTTAGGGTTTCTCAGAATCTAATATTGAAGAGAAAACTTCTTTGTGGGTAAGCTACTAGCTCTTCTATACTTGGAATAGAAGCATCTAGTAAAAATATAAGAATTACTACTCCAATAGTGCAGTGTGGTAAGATTTTTCTATTATATTAAGAAAGGATTTTTTTTTTCCTTCTGACATTTCCTTTCCCTGTTCCTCTCTCTCTGACAAATGTAATTGCTAGACCATTTAGCACTCTTTTATTTAAAGAGAAAAGTGATGCCAACAAGGAGAAAAGGGGGAGTCTCTCTCTCTCATTCCAAAAGGTAAAGTCCTTTAGGGAAGACAGAGTGCTCACGACCTGGAAACATTTGAAAGATAGCATCATAAATTAGACCAAGGCTTCCTTGCCCCACCATTTAACACAGGACAGGGGGTTAGGTGTCCAAATCTAGGGTTGGTAGAGGATGAAGTATAGTTGGAAGAGAAATTTTGATGATGTGGATAAGAAATTTTGATGATGTGGGTCTCAAGAAGGGAAAGCCCCTATATCTGAGTGCTTGGATGAAGCCTTTGAGAAAGAGGAAAATGCACAGATAGGTTGGTAGGTACTGAGAGTAGAGGAAGATAATGAATCATTCTCAGATAGAGGTGTTTAGGTGTTGTATCTAGCCAGATATAGCCTTAGTTTGTTATTCCTGAGTTTTTGCATCCAAGAGACCACCAAGGAGCCAAGCACTGATGCAATCACATGAGGGTTTATTTGACAAGCTTAAGCTTGGGCCCAAGTATACCTGACACAGCGGAGTAGGGACTTGGACCTAGTAAAACCTTCTTGTGAGACCCTTTAGATATATACCAGTGGGCCATATGCTTGGGAATGATTCTCGACACTATCTTGGAGGTTTAGAGATAAAGTTTCCTAAAGTAGACTTACAGGCTCCTGGTTGGACCTGTTGGAGTAGGGAGTTGGTCAGGCTAGGATTGTTCTTAGCAAAACCTCAAGGTGAGGGCAGTTGAGTCCCCAGGAGAGAGCCACTCTATCTGTTTTAAGGGCTTGTCAGTAGGTAATGAATTTTAATGATTTTCTTCTGCCTCTGTTTCCCACATCAACTAAACTTGAGGTGGGATGGCCTTAATTTTCTTGGCCTCTACATTTCCCCCTGAACAATTTTGACCCTTAAATCTTTAAGGTTGTTGAAGGTGGAAGGTCTCATCGTCTGTAACTTCTTCCTGCTGAACAGGGGTGTAGAGTTGTCCCTACCTACTCGGGTCAACACTGGTCAGTTGGGGAATGTGTAGGGGAGTTATGAAAGACAGAGGCAGCTGAGTCCAGGGGAGACTGCTCAGGTGATCTTCCCAAGTGGAAAGGAGCATCTATGGAAGTTATGGCAGTGAAAATAGTATAATGAGTGTAACAAAAAGAAAATGAAGCTCAAATAAGTTGGTTTTTTTTGTTGTTGTTGTTTTTTGTATTTTGTTTTTTGCTATTTGACAAAAAAACCTTTTCCAGTCCAGGAGTTTAAATTAATCATTAAAGGAGAAAGGGACTGTTTAAAGTGCTAACCTGAGTAGGTCAGAACCCAAGAAATATTTTGTGATAATCAGGAACATCAAGATGGCTGCACTTATGTCAGGGCTAGACTCGAGGTGGGTACAGCCTTGTTTTTCTTAGCCTCCACAAGTTGACATTACAACTGAGAGATGCTGGAGAAACAGATCCATTTCTATGTTTCCACAAAGCCAAGAAAATAGTGGGTGCAACTGGGCAGACCTAAAGGCCATACAACAGGAAAAAGGGAAATTTCTACAGCATGGATCCAGGACTGAGATCCAGAATATTCTGTAGCTATCTTAGCAGATACCGAAGACGATAAATGGCACTGACAATGATTATTACTAATTGCCTGATTATTTCATAAGCCTCCCAACTCTCATGTCTCTTAAGAAAGAGTTGATCCGGGGCACCTGGGTGGCTCAGTGGGTTAAGCCGCTGCCTTCGGCTCAGGTCATGATCTCGGAGTCCTGGGATCGAGCCCCTCATCGGGCTCTCTGCTCAGCAGGGAGCCTGCTTCCTCCTCTCTCTCTGCCTGCCTCTCTGCCTGCTTGTGATCTCTCTGTCAAATAAATAAATAAAATCTTTAAAAAAAAAAAAGAAAAGAAAAGAAAGAGTTGATCCCAAATTAACTGATATTCAATTCCAGCACCACAAAGGAATGGAGGACAAGAAAAGAAATTAAGTTGAACTATGGAAACTATAAACAGGTTATGTTACCCACATGAACTGAATTTAAACCTGCATGAGAAACAATGCCTTCTTCAATCCAAATGTCCCTTTCAAGTTTGTTTATTTATTTAATTTGAAACATTTCACCCTAAAACACTCAATGTTTTTCTTTTAGTAGCAAAAACATGTAATACTCTGTGTGTATGTTTTCTAAAGCACGGATTTCAAACTAATATCCAAGGCCAGATTAAAATACGTACATTCTTTAGTTCATCTCACAGTAGGATGTTGGAAACTGCTCAGGCTTGTTCCCAAGAACCAACTGTACACATTTCTTTCCAACCCCACGTTTATCAATGTCTCTCAGGTAGCTCAAAAGTGGACATAGTAGGGGTATGCACACCAGAGAATGCAGCAAATTCTGTACCTAAGGGCTTTTCCTGAAGGCTGTCGTTAAAGTTTACCAATACACCACTGAGTCTGTACCTTTTGCACTAGAGAGCCATTTTTTAACTTCTCATGCTTTTGCTACAACTGATTGTTTTTGTTGGTTTGTTTTTTAGTTCTTGAGCAGAGAATACACAGTCACATATGACATTTTTTTAAAAATACATTTGAGGACCTCCATGTTTCTAATTTGGTAAAAGTAATATTTTACCTTTTAAAAGCCTAAATTACGGGATTTATGGAGTGACTTCTGTGGGGCTGGGATCCAGTTGCATGGATGCCCTCCACCCCGCCCCAGAGAGCCAACTCAGGAGTCTTGCATCTTTTGCACACCAAGTGTCAGGAGCAACAGAGGCTCCACCAGCCGTGAATCAATGGGCAGAGGGGAGATTTTATCTTAGTTCTTCATGGAAAACAAGAGCCGTAAGATATCCTGTCACATAGACAATTATAACATGGTTTTTATTCTTTTTTTAGAGTACTGACCAATTTCAAACACTTAAAGAAATTAGTGAAGAAGAAATTAAAGGAAGGAAATGGAATGTTCTGCAAGGGTTCTGTCTCATTTATCTAGCCTTTGCAAATTCAGAGATAACAGATGAAAGACTCTTTCCAGAAGCAAAGGGTGGGAGTTTCTTTTATCAAGTGAAACAAGTATAAGTGAATTACAAGATCACTCAGAAGTGACTTTGTTTATTATCCAGATCTCCTGCATTTTATCTTTTACAGAAAACAATGCTCTGCCTAATGCCCTGTAGGACTAGGGGCAAGGCAGTGGCCCGGACTGAGGCTACATACAGGAAAACGAAGTTAAGGAAAAAAAAAAAAGCCTAAGGGTTGCCTGGAGGGGAGAAAAAGGGAGGAGGGATAAGGCTTACAGAAAAGTGGGCAATTTCCAGACCCCACACAGACTTCCTTCAGCAATAGGGAAAAAGCTTCAGGATTTCACAGTCTGGAAGATTTAGAGGACATGATATAGAGTAATGACTGCTGGCTCAGACACCAAGCCAGTTGTCTCCACTCCTCTAGTTTATATCAGTTATTACCTTAGCCCCTGATGCCAAAAAATTGTAAAGACTGGATATTTCTCCAAGTGCCAATCTATTTTCCTTTGCAAAGGGTCTATGTTATAATATTTTCCACTCAGACTGATACTTTAATTCAGTGCCTAAAGCTATTATATCCTCCAACATTTCATTATCAATCCAATCATACAAAAACCATATCAAAATAGATCTGAATATCCAAAATAAAGCTTTACCACTTTTATGGATTTTATGACTTATTAACTAAGTAATCTACATGATTTTAGAAACTGTCTTTAGTAGACTAAAAAAAAAATATGTAATGATATGTGTTGGCTGGAAATATTTTAGTAGAAATACATTAACTTTTTTTTTTTTAGAAAAATGTAGAATAATATCGTAGAAACATGCACATGAGTAAATTGTAGCACAATAGTAAATTGTAGTGCATGGAAATGTTGAGAATTGAGCCACTTTCCTTTAAGAACATATCAAATAATTCAACTGGACCTTTATTAAGTAAGGATTCGTATTACTAGTGATTCAAATTAAGAATAAATGCTATTGAGCAGAAGATGAAGGATTCTTTGGCAAAAGAATGAGAAAAAAAAAACAAGTCTCAGATGGTTAAGTCTCTACCTTGCACTCAATTAAATGCATTAATTATTTCAGTTTAAGGATTTTACTCATTCATCCAACAATTATTCATAGGAGCCTAATATGTGTTAGTTACTCTTCTAGGCACTGGAGATACAAGAGGGAAAAATATACTAAAATAATAATAAAATAAAATAAAATAAGATAAAATAAAAGGATAATACTTGATCATTTCCCTTAGTGTCTGACCAACTAAGGAGACACTAAGGCCTAAAAGAAAGTATTGATCCCTGATTGCATTTGGCACAGTGATATTTTAACACATGGGGAATACGAAGAAACTGGCTTGACCCTCTTTGTCCTTGTTGATTTTCTGGTGGGGAATGCAGCTACCAACCAACTAAGAAATGTCTGTTTCTGTTTCTTTCTTGGTGTAAAGAGCAAACCTTTTTTTTTTTTTTTTTAAAGCCCTAAGTATGGAATTTATGTAAGTATGTCTCTCCTCTCTCCCCAAACCTATGATAATAGCTAATGGTTTGATATTGCTCTAAAAAGATGTTTTTATCAAAACTCTGATATGAAGGGGTTGAGAAATGTTTTCCACTCTCTTTAATAAAGTTCCATTTGAAGAATTCTACCTCTATCATTACCTTGAAAAATAGCTTTAACTTTGCCCATCAGTGAGGAACAAGGTATTAATCCCTGAATGCTTTACCCATTTGTATTTTAGACCTGGAGTATGGTCAGCTCTTGAATTATCCTTATAGCTTTGGAATTATCTAATATTTTAAAGTTTAATTTTTTAAAATATTTTATCAAATTTTAACAAGGTGAGAGTGATGTCCTGACTGAATTTTATGCCTTGACTATTTTAATGATCAATTTTTTTGCATTTAGAGCTTTATAATAAAATCCACTTTCAGAGCTCGTGCAGTCCTGCTCTCCTTTTTTGTCCCTCAGTTAGGCTATTCTCAGTTCTGGTACAAAGCTGTCCCTTGCGCGGAGAGAATTTCTCCTCCTAAAACCCAGCACGCTCTTTCACCTGGCTAACTCTGATTCATCCATCACATCAGCTCTTTTTTTTTCCCCCCAAAGATTTTATTTACTTATTTGACAGAGAGAGATCACAAGTAGGCAGAGAGGTAGGCAGAGAGAGAGAGGGAAGCAGGCTCCCCGCCAAGCAGAGAACTTGATGTGGGGCTCAATCCCAGGACCCTGAGACCATGAACCGAGCCCAAGGCAGAGTCTTAACCCTCTGAGCCACCCAAGCATCCCCACATCAGCTTTCCTTACATCAGCTTTCCTTAAGCCTCACCATCCCCTTCAGTTTAGATTTGGTTCATTTTGTCATATATTCAGAGACAACTTGTATCTTTCCTACATAGCATTTAACAACATATAATTTATAACTTTTTAATATAGGAACTTGTAGAGAGAATAGTTGATGAATTCCCATGTACCCTTCACCTTCAGCTTTAATCCTAACAATCCCTGGATGCTTTTTTTTTTTTAATCATGTAAATCACTTTTAATATGTGTATAGTAATACTTAGCAATTTTAAATTTAAAATCTGATTAATTTGTTCTGTTACCATCACCACAAGTGTGATAGGCAATATTCCCCTCACCCTAAAATGTTCCTCTTTGATGATAAAATGTGCCTCTTTGATCCCCTTTAATGTTAATCTTCTACTACTGGAGTACTATGGAAGTGATGCTATATGACTTTTTTTTCCTTTCTTTAAAAAAATGATTTTATTGTGGTTAGAACACTTAACATGAGATTTTTCTTGAATTTTTAAGTGTACAATACAGTATTGTTAACTCTAGCTATATTGTTATACAGCAGATCTCTAGAACTTATTCCTCCTGCTTAATGGAATCTTTATGCATATTAATGAGCAACAACCCATTTCCCTTTCGCCTAACCCCTGGCAACCACCATTCCATTCTTCGAGTGTGTGAATGTGACTATTTCAAATATTTAGCATAAGTAGAATTTGCTCTTCTATGTCTAGCTTATTTCTTTTCTTTTCTTTTTGTAAGATTTTATTTATTTGAGAAAGAGAGAGAGCGAGCACAAGCAGGGGAAGGGGCAGAGGAAGAGGGAGAAGCAGACTCTCTGCTAAGCAGGGATCCCAATGCAGGGCTTGATCCCAGTAAGGATACTCATGATCTGAGCTGAAGGCAGATGCTTAAGTGGCTGAGCCACCCAGGAACCCCTATGTCTGGCTAATTTTATTTGGTATAATGTCCTTAAGGTTCATTCATATTGTTATGTATTGCACAACTTTCTTCTTTTTTAAGGCTAAATAATATTCCATTGTGTGTATATACCACATTTTTTTTAATCCATTCATCTGTCAATGGACATTTAGGTTGTTTCTGTGTCTTGGTTGTTGTGAATAGTGCTACAATGACTATGAGAGTGCTAATATTTCTTCAAGATCCTTATTTCAATTATTTATATAAATATTTATATATATATGTGTATTATATACACACATATATATATATATATATATATATATATATATATATATATATTTAAACCTTCTGCTTTGCATTCTTTCTCTCTGAGGATGCTCAGCTATGGAACGAGCCAGCTACCTTGTTATAAGAAATACCAGGTGACATGGGAGAGACAGTGTGTGTGTTTTACTGCTAATAGCCCCAGTTAAGGTCTCTGCTTATAGCCAGTGTCGACCACAGGATATGTGAGTAAAAAGCCCCAGAAAAATCATAGCCCCTGGCCTTCAAGTCTTATAACTGAAATTCCTTTTATCATGAGACAGAGACACCCTCTCCAAATTGATGACCTACAGAAATAGTTAGCGATAGCAAATCATCTTCTTATTTTAATCCATTAAATTGTGAATTGATTGGTTAAAAGCAATGTAAACCTGAAATATTTTCCATGACATTTTCTGGCCGTGATGCTGGGTAGAGATAGGTCTTGGAAGTTGCTTCATCTTGATTTCCCTCTTCTCAGCATGGTCCTCCATGTCTGTTTCTCCCATTTTGTGGCACAGACTTATCCATGTTTTTTTTTTTTTTTTTCTATTACCTCCTTTCAGCCAAAGGGCACAGCATAGTAATCTAGCTTTCCACCTACTCCCTTTATAAATTTTTACTAAATAGCCAACACCAAATAAGTGCAATTTGTGACTAAATAATACTAACACACACACACATGCACACACACGTGCACATACACACTAGTGTTTCCAAAGGCTTTCATTTCAATTCTCAAAATATTATTTTGGTACTCAAAACAATGAGCCTTGATTCTTTCTTTCTTATTCCTTTTCTGCTGTACAAATTTTACTTCTCCATGATTCTGTGTGGAAAACTGATGGGATGTAGAAAGAAAGAAAAGCCCAAGGTGAATGTTTTAAGATATAATCTCACCAAATGTGTCTGTGTGACATACAAGAATATTCTACATTTATAAATGGAGACTAGGGATCCCTCGTAGTAAGTATGCACTTAAAATGTCTATTAACCTCTTCACATCCACTTTCCTGAAGAGCTTCAGCATTAATCCTGTACCAGATGTCCAGGACCAAAATCAGCTAGTCCTCAGTCATGTACATGTGTTACTCAATTCTCCCAAATTGGTCAATGTCATTTAACAATGTCCAGTAAGGAGAAAGATTAGAGCAAGGAAACATTTTTCCTAGCACCCTTCTTACTGGATTACTATTTCTTTCTCCCAACCTGTACTCTCAGTCTTTTCCAATTTTCTCATAGAGCTGATGTAAACCCTCATCCAAACAATAGCAACAAAACACAATGAAAAAGAAATGCAAATCTTCTGTTCCTATTATAAGAAGCTGTTCACCCCCTGACCGCACTTCTATCCCCATTCCCAGCATCATTCCTCTTACCAAAATACACAAGGACCTTCAACATCTTTTCCTTGTTTATTATATTTTTATTGCAAGACTCATGGATAGAAGTATTGGCAGGACAGGGTAAGTGGAAAGAGAAGCAAATTACCTTTAGTAAAATTTAAAACAAACACCTTAACATTAAATAATAAGATTGTAACTTAAAAAAAACTCAACAATTCTTGCTCCTTGATTGTTAAAAAGTCATAACTACATCTTGAATTTTCCCTGAAAGTAAAACTTAATGTAAAGCTCAAAATATCAATCAGTGTGTCTAAATTAATTCTAATTTTATTCAGGTATGTATTTTGTCAAAAACTGTCAATCATTCAGATATTTACAAACTTTATTGCCAGTGAGTGATTACACAACATTTAAAAGTCATCCAGGTAAACCTTCCAATCTGAGACACTAAATGCACTTTACAAGAATGGTCATCTTATCAGGAGTTAGATTTTCTTCAGATCAAATTCTGATGTATTAACACACACATATGGGTTTGGTGTCTCACAAATTTTCTCATTTCTCTGCATATCCCTGTGATTGCTCACCTTTTATCTGCTAAATCTATATGCCATGTGGCTGGATGAAAAAAGAAAATGGGCTGAAAGCCTTGGACATGAGGTAATTTGTTTTCTATAAACTAAGATTCTTATATATAGAACCCAGGAGAAGGGTTAACTAAAAAAGCTCTTCTAAATCTCTTTCTGCCACATGCCAGAGGAGGATTTTTTAGGCACCATGAATATATTTCACAATATACTTAAGGGTCAAAGAAAGTGCAATCAATCTGCTTATAGGAATCTGAGGTTACATGATTTCAAGGTTACTTGTTTTCTAATATCACAGTACTGGATAATTCACCTGGGCTGAATAGTTTAGTTTAAACCTTTCTAGTCATTCCTAGTTTATGGAAGAACAGGGAGCTAGGTACGTGAACACAATACAACAAAGCAGAAACAAAACCAAAGATATGAAAAAAGTCTCTGTACATCTTCTTTATGTTCTCTATGTTCTCTTCCCAGGAGCCTTACAGGGAAATTCAGGAACAATTATTGATTGAGATTAAAAAGAAGGGAGTGAGGTTTCAGGTCTCCCACCTTCTAGGACTTTTAATAGATGCCTGAGAGTCGTGGTCAATTTTCTCATGTTGCTCCTTTTGGGAGGAGGGTAGGACAAGGAGGGTTTGCTTTCTAATTATTTATCAATACATTTTAATTCTCCATTATAGGAAATAATAAATGATTCCCAACAAAATATTTACAGTATCCAAATGAGGAAAGAAAAAAGATATCTATAGACTTACTACATAGACAAATACTGTCTGTATTTTGGACATTTTTTCCCATGGCCTTTTGAAGCATAGTTGTGTTTATACAATATGATCAAAATTACATACTAATTTTAAATTTCATACAAACAGAATATGCTTATATCTATATTAAGTGTTAATTTTAAAAATAAATGCATTTCATATAGTTTCGTATTCAACTTTTATAGGTACGGTTTATATCTATGTATTTACATTTTATCTGTGTATTTTTCTGATTAGAGAAGTAATACAAGTTCTTTTTTTAAAATTTTTTTTAAAAGATTTATTTATTTGACAGAGAGAGAGTGAGGCACCAGGAGAGGGAACACAAGTAGGGTGAGTGGGAGAGGGAGAAGCAGGCTTCTCACTGAGCAGGGAACCCAATGTGGGACTGAATTCCAGGACCTTGGGATCATGTCCTTAGTTGAAGGCAGACACTTAACGACTGAGCCACCCAGGCGCTCCACAAGATCTTTAACAGCCCAGAAATTAAAATATTTCTTCAGAAATAGCATAATTTTTAAAGTTTTTTTTTTTTTTTTTTTTTTTTTTTTTTTTTTTTTTTAATTTGAGAGCATGAGCAGGGGAGATGCAAATGGAGAGGGACAGGCAGACTCATCACTGAGCAAGGATCCTGAGTAGGCGCTAGATCCCAACTACATGCGGGATCCCAGAACTCTGGGATCATGATCTGAGCCGAAGGCAGGCACTTAACAGACTGAGCTACCCAGACGCCCCTAGCAAAACTTTTAGAAAGTAATTTTTAAAGATACCTCCATGATATTTTTCCTAGTTTTTCATTACTAAGGATACATGTATTTACATTCATATGTACATTAAATAATTGATATGAAATTTTCAGTTCACACACTTTTTTCCCCACATTATCTCATTGCTTTTATATTGCATTCTGTCACTTAAAGTTGCACAGGGTACATATGATACATGCTTATTCCATTGTAGTAAAAAACTCTTTTCTGCTAGTATGCCTGAATAATATTCTCCTTATTCCTTCTCAGTAAAAAAAAAAAAAAATTCAAACATTTATGTTATAAACACCTTGGTGTTCCTTGAGATATGGTATACCTCTTTGGATAATACATTACTGTTTGTCAGTGAAGAAAAGATTTTCTTCAATTGTTTTAAGCTTCCTTGCTTCCCTGTTTTCTGTTCTTCAAGAACATAATTTTCATTCTTTTTTTTTTTCAAATCTACCAAATCCTGTTTAATTGTTTAATCTACTTAACATTTTCTCTGTATCTTAAATTTCTCAATTAATCTTGGTTTTACACCCATCAGTATCATGTTCTTATTCTATTTTTTTCCAGATTTTTAAAAATACCTCTTTTACTTATTTTCCTTTTCATTCCATCCTAGCAGCTTTTTCTCTCAGATATTCTCCCCTTACAATTTTTTAAATTCCATAATTGCTGGCTTATTGAAGATATTTTATATGAAACCCTTATTCTTCTGAAGATTCAAAGACTGCTTTTCATCAATTGATTATATTTTGTAGAGTTCTTGGGGTCCATTGGAAATATTAAACTTTTTCCAGAAATTTACTTTGGGTACTAAAATAGATGATTTTCAGAATAATATTAAGTGGCAGTGTATTGTAAAGGTTTGACAAGTAGACTATGGGTTAGAGAATCATTAGAATCATTGAATCATTAGAATCAAATGTTGCTTCCATTATTTACAACTGTGGAACTTTGACCAAGTTAATACTCTATGCTCAGCTTCTTCATTGACAAGATGGAGACGATATTAATTCATATAAAGCATGTCACTATAAATATTAAATATTTATTAAATGTTAGCTATTAATAATTAATTACTCCAGCTTTTTTTAAAAAAAGATTTTATTTATTTATTTGACAGAGATAGATCATAAGTAGAAAGAGAAACAGGCAGAGAGAGAGGGAAAGCAGGTTCCCTGCTGAGCAGAGAGCACAATGCAAGGCTTGATTCCAGGACCCTGAGATCATGACCCAAGCTGAAGGCAAAGGCTTAATCCACTGAGCCACCTAGGTACCCCACTCGGGCTTTTTAAAAATGTCAGATGTCAATTGAAAGAGTAACAAAATGGTTGCCAAATTTTCTGGTTAAGAATGACCTTCCACTAAGGTTTTTTTGGTTTTGTTTTGTTTTTTGTTTTTTGTTTGTTTGTTTGTTTTCCTGAAACTTAAGATAGTATGTTCTCTTACCTGCTTTATAGTTAATGGAGAACACTCCCAGATTCTGGCATTACTTTGTTTAACAGACTTGATTTCTAATATTGCTGCTGTTTTTGACTTTTCCATTTTATTCATAGGTATTTTGAGGGAAAGTTAGTAGAAGCTGCTATTTCAAATCATAAGACAACCCAAGTCTGTGGATTATTTATTATGATTTCTTCATTCAGGTATGGAATCCTGCAACAATTATCCTGGGCTGCCTAGAGGCTGAGTCTCTCATTCTCTTGGGAGGAAATTATAGCTTTTATTTTTACCAGGGTACCAGAGCACTGATTTTCAGTATGAGGCTTTTAATTCTCTCTAGTGGACTGGAAAGGGACTAGTTGGGATCAGAAAGCAACTTGAAGGGCTCTGAACTTTATTTATTTATTTATTGAAGGGTTCTGAACTTCATTTCAGAGAGTACTGAAGGGCCTCTGAACTTTATTACCTAGTTTAATTTTATCAAATCTAAAGAAAAAAATACATTTTACCCAGTACTCACACATACACAAACTAAAACAAACTTTTCCTAAAACTCTATTTACTTTTACCACTTGTGATGTACTTTTTAAAAAACTATCCAGTTCTATTTTATATAAAAAATATATCATCACCAGCCACTGAGTTGAGTTTATTACTTCTAAAGATTTGTAGCATTCATTTTTTTAAAAAATTGGATTAGAGCTTGAGGATCTTACGACTTTCTGCCCACACCATACTGATCCTTTTTAATCTCCACTGAAATTGACCAAAGATGAGATGTGTATAATTGATGTTGGAGATTAAATCAGGTGTCACAATACCTGAACAGAAAACAGATTAACTGCAAAACATCTTTTTTCTTCTATCACACCCTGTTAAATCTTCCAGAAAAAAGGTAAATATTGTTGATTAAGAATAAAACAATAGCTTGACATATTCCTTACCATGAGAAACAAGCCCCTCCAAATTATTAAATATAAAATATAAAAAATGCCTAACAAAAATATTCAGAAATTTTACTAGTATTTACTATTTCCAGATTTATTTTCTGCAGTTAGACAATAATGTTATCATAGGCTGCAGATATGAAAAGAAAAAAGATCAACTAAAACAGGTTTGTTTGTTTTATTGAGATGATGGAGATGTAATTCTCTGACAAAAACTTCTAGAAGCCTCTGAATTTGTAGACTCATGTCAATGAAGTTTTTACCAACATCTGTTATTTTCCCTTTAATATGAGAATAAATATTTATCTGGCTTTAAGTTATTGGTATCAGATAAAAGTAAAAGAAAAAAATAATCAGATATCATACCAAACGTATCCCTTATCCTGGCTTTTCTCTTCTTTTATAGACAGGCAAATTATTACAGCTGAAAAGTGGCATTTTACTCTGTGCCATAATATGTCAGACTGATTTAAGATACATATAAAGTTCTAATTTCAACTTTTGATGCATGAAGGACATTAGTGTTTGTTTTATAAGCCAACCACCCAGACATCTGAATTATTCTAGCTGCTTATTACTGCACACCACGATTTACTGTACCTGCCTAATTAGACAACTGAAAGTACTATAAAGAAATCTTAGAGTGTCTCTAAGTATTTATTTAGCAAGCCTTTCCTAGTTATTTAGCTTTGGGAAGTCTGCTGATATAAGGGTTTAGTATCATTTTTCAGGTTTAACATTGGCTCATAGTCAAAAAGAGAGAGAGAGAAAGGGAAAGAGAGAAGTACAGAAAAGAAATTATTTCTTTGTCAAATTAAGTCATTTTTCAAAGATCCCAGGGGGGAATACACTTACTTGCTTCATATAACTGGATTTGGTAGGGAGGTTAGGTCAAAAATATTGTTCTGAAACTGAAGTGAGAACTAACAGCTGAGAAATGTATATTTAAATTAGAGGTTCACATGAAGTATCAAAAGTTCAAAGTCTGTCTTTGTTTCCATTTCTATGCGTTTCATATCTAGTTAACTGAAAGACAGAGGTAGTTGAATATTTTGAGTAATCTGCACACTCAGTGTCAGGACACGGGATGGTGATTAGAAAAGAATCTCTCACTAGACACTGCCATAAAGTTGGCAGTTATTTGTAATTTAATAGCTCTCTTTTCCTCTTCTTGGTCTATCTGTTTCTAGCCACAAGCACAGTCAATCAAATGAGTTTTATAGTTTGTCCTAAAATCTGTAGACTATAGGCAAACCCTATAGGATTTTTATAATTTTAAAATTTATATACAATAATGTTCATTTTAGTCAAGGGAATTTTCTTTTATACTATAAAATTTGACAAGACTATGAAAAAATTTTCTATTTAGGTTTATCACCCACCCCACGCTGAATTTGACTCAATTCTAGAATAAGAAAAATACTTACTTTGTTATACTTTAATTGTATCAAAATATTTTGAAAAAGAAATTGAACAGTTAACACACCTGAATATTTTTAATGAAATATGATTAAATTATCTTCAATTTTGTCTTCTACCTTAAAGGAGGAAAAAATGTGTGTTATAGAAAAAAAATTTGTCTCTCATTTCTTTTTCTCCAATTTATGGGTCAGTTGAACAATACCCAATATTTATGTACACTCAACAATACTTAGTATTTTATTTATTTTATTTTTACTTTATTTTTATTGTTTTTTTATTTTATTTATGAAATAAAATACTCTGAGATTGAATTTTAAAAGAACAGGAGGAACCTTTGTAAACTATTGCCACACACTTTCAGGTACTCTCTTTTCTTTCTTTAATTAACTAAGGTATTTCTTCAGCATCACTCTTTATTTATTTATTTTTTCTTTTTTAGGTAACTTTTTTAGTCCATATAAAAAACTTTTAGTGGTTCCTCAGTGTTTGTTCATCCCTACTCCCATAGTAAAAGAGTTTTAGTTGGACATAGTCACCAAATGGAACGCTACATTTCCCAGCTTCTCTTGCTACTAGTTACGGTCGTACAAACGTAGCAGGCTTCTTGTTCTCATCTGTAAAATCTTTAAAGGCTTAAAACAATAGGACCGGGCCGCCTGGATGGCTCAGTGGGTTAAATCCTCTCCCTTCAGCTCAGGTCATGATCCCAGGGTCCTGGAATCGAGCCCCACATCAGGCACTCACTCGGGGAGCCTGCTTTCCCCTCTTTCTCTGCCTGCCTCTCTGCCTACTTGTGATCTCTCTGTCTGTCAAAAGAATAAATAAAATCTTTAAAAAACCAAACAAACCATAGGTTCTACATGCTAACCACTACTTAGAGTTTAGGACAGGAAAGAATACAAATTAAAAATAAAAAAATAGGGCGCCTGGGTGGCTCAGTGGGTTAAGCCGCTGCCTTCAGCTCAGGTCATGATCTCAGGGTCCTGGGATTGAGGCCCACATCGGGCTCTCTGCTCAGCAGGGAACGTGCTTCCCTCTTTCTCTCTCTCTCTCTGCCTGCCTCTCCATCTACTTGTGATCTCTCTGTCAAATAAATAAATAAAATCTTTAAAAAAAAAATCCTAAAAAGAAAAAAATACACCATTTCCAGGTCCTGCTCTGAAAGAAACAGGCATCACTCCTCAGGTTTCTTACCTTCTTTTCATCACCTTGAAGATGCCAGAACTGCAGCGGTCATGTTGGGTTCCATGTTCGCCATGGAAATAGATAGGCAGAGCCACTTACCGGCCCTGGAAGCCCACCTACCACTAAATTGTCAACTGAGAGAGAAAGCTCCATCTTGCATAAAACACTGAAATTTGGAATATCTTTGTTGTTGGGGCTTATTTTATAATCAACTAATATGGATTACTAATAATTTTTAAAGAATTTTTTCTTGGAAAAATAAACTAGTTGTTAGTTTTAAAATAGAACATAGAGATTTGTTTGACTAATTATAGCAAATGGGAAGTATTTCTCTCTATATTAATTTTTAGCACACTTTAAAGGTAGTCAACATATTTTAGTCAAATCTGAGTAGTTATAATTATACAAACACTAAGTAGAAATGTTTTTAATTTCAAATTCATTATTCGACAGAGAAATTTAATATAGTGGGGTTTAACATATCTCTTCAGTCTCTGATAAACATGTATTATGTAGCTGTTATAATATATAGCACTATACCAACACCAAAGAAAACAACAAAAAAATTCTAGTATTACATATAAATTATGTGTATGTATTCAGAATAGACTTCCAACCAAATCTTCCTCCAATCCTTCCCTTTCCTATACATGTCTAACAAAATCATCAGACTATTTTACTTTTACCATTATTTTTCAAGATATTTTGGTATAACACAAAACTCCAAGACTTCCTTACATGATTAACTTCACATATTTTGGCACTTAATTCAGAAATTTTCAAAATCAAGTGTCAATCCACTTTTTGTCCTCTTAGTTTATCCTTTCCTCTAAGTAACTCATGCTTTATCCAAGCAGGTAGAATGAGTCATGATTTTCCTTTAGTTTCCATAGCACAATTGGCTTGCATATATTAGCACAATAATCATGTTGTTTACTTGTTTATCGGCCTCCATTTTTCTATGAATTTGTCAAAGACAGATATTTCATACAATTCTAATTTTATACACTTCAGCATTTATTCCACCATTCTAGTTTTGCATTTTAATTTCAAAGTTATTTTTTCTAATTATCACCTGACCCCCTTAGAGGTAGAAATGTAGTCCTTTAAAACCCTAAATCAAAAAAGAAGTTTCTTATACAATCCCTTATGTGTGTGTGTGTGTGTATGTATCTTTACATCAGTCATTCAGCCAAAAGATACTTTAAAAAACATCTTTTTTTAAACATCTTAATTTTTTTTCAGTGTTCCAAGATTCATTGTTTATGCACCACACTCAGTGTTCCACGCAATGTGTCCTCCTTAATATCCACCACGAGGCTCACCCATCTCCCCACCCTCTTCTTATACATAGAACATTTTTTATGACAAACATCATTATACACAAAAATACATAGACTAATACAAAGAAATCTCAAATACTTATCAATCAGTTTAATATTGTCTGTTTATTTTCAATCTTATTTCATCTCCACACATACAATTCTCCTTTCATGAATTATTTTGACATGAATCCCAAGAGTTGTATCTTTTTTATCTGTAGTTATATCATTATGCTTTAAAAAAATAAGAGCTCTTCTTAAAAATGTATCCACCATGCCATCCCCACAAATAAAAACAATAATTTCTTGATGTCATCAAGCATTCAATAGTGTTCAAATTTCCAATTTAAAAATGAATGAAGTGGGGCAACTGGGTGTCTCAGTCCTTAATCATCTGGCTTCAGCTCAAGTCATGATACCAGGGTCCTGGGATGGGGCCCCAGGTAGGGTTCCCTCATCAGTGGGAAGCCTGCTTCTTTCTCCCTTCCCATTCTCCCTACTTGTGTTCCTTTTCTCGCTATATCTCTCAGTCGAATAAATAAATATAATATTTTTTAAAAAGTGAAAGAAGTAAATGTTTTCAAATTTTAATGTATTGATGTCCTGCCCATATCTTGTTTTCTATTAGTTTCAGGTGTACAATATGCTGATTCAACAATTCTGTACGTTACTCAGCTCTGATCAAATAAGTGTACTCTTAATGCCCTTCACCGATTTTACCCATCCCCTCCTATCTCTCCTCTTATAACCATCAGTTTATTCTCTGTAGTTAAAAGTATGTTTTTTGGGTTGTCTCTTTTTTAATTTATTCATTTGTTGTTTCTTAAATTCCACTTATGAGTGAAATCATATGGTATTTGTCCTTCTCTGGCTCGCCTATTTCACTTAGCATTATACGTGTGTTGTTCCAAAAGGTAAAATTTCATAACTTTTTATGGCTGATTAATATTCCACTGTGTGTGTGTGAGTGTGTGTGTGTGTGTGTGTGTATGTGTACCACATCTTCTTTGTCCACTCACTATCAATGGACACTTAGTCTGTTTCCATAATTTGGCTATTGTAAATAATGCTGCAATAAACATAGGGGCACATGTATTCTTTTAAATCAGTGTTTCTGTATTTTTTGAGTAAATACCCAGTAGTGTGATTGATCATGGTGTTGTTCTATTTTCAATTATTTTAGGAATTTCCATACCATTTTCCACAACGGCTACATGAATTTGCATTCCCACCAACAGTCCAACAGGGCTCCTTTTACTCCCTATCCTTGTCAATACTTGTTGTTTCTTGTGGTTTTAATTTTAGCCATGCTGACAGGTGTAGGTTATATCTCATTGTGGTTTTGATTTCCGTTTTCCTGATGATGAGTGATGCTGAGCATCTTTTCATATGTCTGTTGGCCATCTGTATGTCTTCCTTGGAGAAATTCCTGTTCATGTTTTTTGCACATTTATAATTGGATTCTTTGTGTATGTTTTTTATTTTTTGTTTGTTGTTTTTGTTGTTTGGTGTTGAGTTGTGTAAGTTCTTTATATATTTTAGATACTAACCCTTTATTGGATATGCCATTTGCAAATATCTTTTCACATTCAGTAGATTTTCTTTTAGCTTTTTTGATTCTTTCTTTTCCTGTCCAGAAGCTTTTTATTTTGATATAGTCCCAATAAGTTTATTTTTGTTTTTGTTACCCTTGCCTCAGGAGACATATCTAAGAAAATGTTGCTATGGCTGATGTCAGAGAAATTACTACCTGTGCTCTCTTTGGGGATTTTATGGTTTCAGGTCTCACATGTAGGTCTCCTACTCATATATTTTTATCTTGCAATATATTTGTTTATCTTTTAGAGTTCCTCACTATCTAGACTTTGCTATAACAATATAGTATTCTTCTCCCTATATTACCTCTACTACAGATATTTGGGTCTACTGATTTGATTAGAATTAGATTTACATTTTTCTCATTGGACTATTTCAGGTTGATGTCATTCTTTTATCTAGAGGCCCAGCATAACATTGAATGTGCCAGTACAGCATAGGAATATTTTCTTAAAAGCAATATTTAGCTATTTGGGTTCTGTTCTTACCTGTAGAAACCTTCCACTATGATTTGAGAGTCAACATGCAAGCTTCAACAAGTCCAGGGACACCATTCATCTTCAGGTTTGATTTTTTAGCCAAGCAAATCAATTTTGCCGGGAAAGAGACACAGACTTGAGCTTGGAGGAAAACACCAAATACTGTAACTCACATATATTTAATTATAATACAGTGTTGCAAAAAGAGATTGAATCACAGGTAGATGATTAAAAGAATGTCATAAAGAGAAATATTGTAAGGTTCACAGTAGGTTGTTCAGTCAAAACCCTAAAGAGTTGTTGGACAAAATTGGAAAAAGTTTTTATGTAGAGAAAAGTATGGAGGACAGAAGCAAAGGATTAGTTGACTGTAAGCTTGATATGAAACAGTAGAACATGGCTATGTAAAGTTCAAAGAGGTAATACTCTACCTGGCATATTATGTTCCATTCTGGGTAACATATAAAAATATGTTTAGTTAAACATTGAAGATTTTGAGAACATTTAAAAGCAAACATAATGATGGACAGTTTAGAAGAATGTGCCATGCTTAGTTTGAAAAGGCAGCACGTGTGTGTGTGTGTGTGTGTGTGCGCGTGTGTGTAGTAGTATGTGTGTAGTGGTGTGTGTGGGGTGTTAGATCAGAGGCTAAGGTATCCTATAGCAGACATAAGGAAAGAAAAGTTTAAAGTATTTGAAAAGATGTTATTTGGGACTTATTCTGTCTAATTTCAGAAGAAAAACCTAGAACTGGTGGATAGAAACTGTAAATAAATGGCTTTGGTCTCAATAAAAAAGAATTTCATCTGTGGTCAATTAAAATGAGCTAAATTTTGGCAGACTCTTGATAACCTCTTTAGGATTGTTATATATGTGATCTCTGCTTTACATCAAAAACCACATGATCCTTTAAGGATGCTCTAGAGTGAAATCTAAAGCAATAAATTTTAACTGAAATAGAAGCCACCCTGGTTGAAACCTTCAGAAACTAAGCTTATTTCCATAGTATACTACTTAGCTAACACATTCTCTAAACCTTGTTCTGCCAAATCCTGTCACTAAAGATGTAAAACATAGAGTGAGATGTTGTACAAGTAATTCCAACTTCAAGTAGTCTTTTAATAGAAAGATTTTTGTTTATTCTTTTCTTATCATTCTCCTGATCATCATCATCATCAATAACATTTTGCTATCATCCTAAGTCTTGGAATTCAGAACTCAGCTACAGCAGAGAGTATCAGGTTTCTTAAAAGATAGGAGTGTAGGACAGTTGAAGAGGAATGGAAGCTGCCAGGTCTGCCTGACTTCCCAGTCCACTTGGGATTCTAGAGGATTTCTAAAGCTGGCTAGAAAAAGTAGGCAAGAAATGTGTAAGAGGAAGACAGACTATCTGGGAGACCCTGGCAAGATCACCTTACTACTACTAGTCGCAGGGACTTGGTATTTGGTCCATCCCAATTTTGGCTTGCATTTTCAATAGGGATGTCCAACTTCTTAAGTACCTGGTCTTTTATTCCCTTTTCCTTGGTTGTTTCTGGGCTCCTATGTGCTAGTTGTTTGATTGCAGGATACCATCTGCCCATCTTGAGCACAGTGCACACATGGTCTATGCAGCACTGCCTCCTCCCTTCTAGGAACCAAAATCTACAGAACATTTTGCCTCCTCTACCACTCCCACTACCATCCTTTTTCTGATTTTTCTCACCTCATCCTGAATTTCCTGAATGCACCAAAGTCTACTTGCTTCAAACCCAATGGATATAGAGACAAGATTGCTTATTTGAAAGTTATTGTCCATATACACCTTCCAGGATATATACATATACAGGGAATAAGTGAAAGAGATGAAATGAGGTGCATGATATAGCATTATTGTTGACCTTCTGGCTATATGTCAGAATGAAGGTCATCTGCTTCAGGATGCTGGTTGCCCATGGGTACCTGAAATCAGGGAAAGAAAAAACGCAAGTAGGGACTGCTTTAAGAGCAAAAGGTGCTTTGAGGGAAAAATAAAACTTTGGTATCTATTACCTGTGGTCTCTGGACTTTTTAAAATGCACAAACAAAAGCACTTGTATGTAAGTGAACTTATTGTTTTTCTCAAAATCTTTATTCACAAAAACATTCACACTGTGGTGGCTATTTCATTATTAATCTAAGTATCTGAATAAAACTAAAATAATATAAGTTTAAGATGATCATAATAATTGAAACAATTAAATAGCAATTTTATACCTGCTCAATTTCCACTAGCTATCCTCAAAAATATATCTTTTAAATTGTTTATCATAAATAAATAATCTACCTTAAATATTGTATATTCTTAGAAATCTGTAATATTGTAAATCACTGACTGTGGTAACAGAGTAATTATATTTTTATTTAATAGACAGCTCCAGAAAATGAACAATTAAAAATGTGGGAAAATAAAAATATATTTGTACATATATATATACATATATACACATAAAATGTATATTCATATACATAATTATACACAGACAGACACAGAGGCAAACAGAGAGAAAGAGAGAGGAAGGGGGAGGAAGTATATGAAATCTTAAGACATAATCTAATACTCATTAGGGCTAAATATGAAAGGTAATTTTTTGCATTTGAAAATTTGGGGGTGACTTCTCTTGAGATTGGATTTCCTACAAACTAAGCTTTAGACAATTAATTAATTTTGAGTTATTTATTAAATAAAAAGTAGCCTTTTTAAGTATATTTTATATGCATGAAGATTGATTGTCTTAGACTGCCATTAGTCTTTTATTTAAAAAGGGTTTTAAAAATTCTGTAATAGTTTGGTTTATTTCTTCATGTCCTCTATTCTTTCACTTATTCTGTCTAGTAATATAAATTTCAGTGTTAGATGAAGAGATTCTGCTGATTGGAAATGGCTTGGAAAATATAAATACCAATCCACAGATAGGTAGAGAATCAACTAGAGATAGAAACAGACATATTTACACATCATGGGTCATGAACTTAAAAGCTGTCATTCTCTTTGTACATTTTTATCTGCTGACATTTAATATGTTATTTATATTTTATAAAAGGAAGGAACGAAAATAGTTTTCTTTTCCTAAGTATTTTAAGTTTAAATTTGGAATAATATTGATTTCTTAGGCACAAATATATAAAGTATTCTGCATTCAATAACCAGGAATGTGTTTTTTAAATATCTAGTGATTGCAGGGAGAAAATAAATGAAGGAACAATCCACCAATTCTTTTTCCTCCATGGACTCTTGAAGGTTAACCCAGATCAACACTCCTCTTTACATTGCTCTAAATCATCAACCAGATCATTGTGTGATTCTGGACCTGAATCTCTTACCTCTATCTGTCTGACCTTTTCAAATAAGCTTTTACTCACCCACTAATTCACTCATTGCTGTCACCAAGCTACGCACCCATCACAACCTAACATGTGGAATAGGATAGAACGTATGTCATTCGTTAGCCCTCCACATCAGAATCAGGTCATCCCTACCACTGATGCTGCTTTGATTTGGGGACACCAATCTTTCACTGTTAAGTTTCCTTTTTGGAGGCTCAAGTTCAAACTATTTATATTTAGTGATGGGATTCCTGACTTTGAAGCCTACTTTCTTCTTGAACTGACTGTGAGTTTGGCGGCCTTAAATCTATACTATTCAATTTTCCTTTTGATAATAAGAACTTGAATTCCAGAAGAAAGAACAGAGAACCCTGCTCCTCTAACATTGTCCCTATATTCCTTTGCCTAGATTTATAAAATCGGTTCTCCCCTGGTTAGAGGGCTCGGAATCAACTTTCTTAAGTTTTCCTTGATTGTAGAGTGGAGGTCCTCTACTGGGATCTTCTTAATGTTACCTGGACTGTGATCATGACACCATGAGGAAGAAAGCAATAACCTTTTCCCACTGTTCACTGTCCTAAATTCATATCAGTTGAATTCTAGGAGCTGTCTTAAAAGACTAATGAAAGAAATAGAGTACATTTTGCAAAAGTTTACATAAATAGGTTAAAAAATGCTGCACTTAAATTCAAAGATTCTGGGGATACTGGAGATAATAAAAAGCAAGGAAAGTAATGAATATGAGAAGAACCTGATGCTGACAGTGAATTCTAAGTGAACAAGAAAAATAAACCATAATGGAAAAACGTCTAAATGAAGTCCAATGACTTAGGAACATTATATATACTTGTCTATTGCTTACATATATAAATGATAAATATTCTTTGTCTATAAACTTTTTGAGAAAATTGTCTAAAAATCATAGTTATACTCCACTTGAACATGTATTTCAGAAAGCAGAGCACCTGCCCACTATTAGCAACCAGCAACGTTTTCCTTTCAACCAGCAGCTTTGTCAGTTTACCATATGCTCCCTGCAAATATTACTTTCATTTCCTAGGTAGGCCATGAAGAAAAAAATAAAAAGATTAGGAAGCACTAGGGCGAGTCTCTAACTGGTGGTGATAGCATATGTTGCATTGCAAAAGTCTTCTTTAGTTCATCTCATTGTAAATATTAAAACATGGCTTTGTCAAATATGAATTCTCTTTTTTAGTAAATGAATTGTTTGGAAATGATGAATTAAAATGATACTCTGTAGTAGGTTATATGTAATAATATCTTTTTACCCTTCAAAGCCCAGGGGCATTTTTCATATTATCATCTATAAATCTCAGATTTTCATTATTATAAAATAGAAGAGCTCAACTTTCTAACTTATGAGGATCTTTCTAAATTTCATAGCTCAGTACTAAGATTTCTTCTGATTACAGCTCACAGTATTAATATTTCTAAGAGTAAGGGCATTTTTCAAGAACTTCAGTTACCAATGGAACATGTTAAGCATGATTTAATTAATGTAGCATAGACTGTCTCCAAAGCAATTGAACCAACCATGTCATACTCAATGTGTCTCTCCCATTTTTCGTAAGGATGGTAAATTAGTTTCACAAAGATAGGCAGTAAGTTAATACAGAAGTTGCATATTAAATTCATATGGCTCTCTTAGATAAAATTGAGAACTTGTTAAAGATGAGAGATCTTTGGTAAACCACTTGAAATTACTTCTACTGTCAGTTTTAAAAAGGAATATGCACTGCACTCATCTCATTTAGGGAAAAAAAATAAACAAATGCTGTGAACTGATCCACCAATACCATAAATATGTTTGGCACCCATACTAAGTGTAATCCAATAAAGTGTAGTAAAACCAAAAGTTGACATGTAATGAAGAAAGAAGAAATGCTACATTGATTTATAGCAAAAAGTCTGTTCTTTTGAAATGAAATAAAAACACCTTTATCAGAAGAGAATATAGATGCCAAAGGGAATAGTTCTGTTCATAAAGTTTTCTACTTAGAACTGCAGAATTCAGCTTACTAAATCAAAACTGTATATAACAAAAGAAAAGCTAAGAACTAGTTTTATTGTGAAAATGGTGTTTTAAAGGCTCACTAGACCATCAATTCTGTCACAATGTTGAAAAAATATACTGTAGTTTACTATCCAATTGGCCCTTTCTTCCAGAACAAATTTTAAATTGGATTCAAACATCATCTCTATGTAATATCCTACTGATGTTGACATTTGGCATACAAGCTTTTGGTTGCTACTCAAATGTTCTCTGTATGCCTCTTTTCTTTATGTCTCCAGTTTTTCCTTCTTTCTCAAACCCCTTTCTTTCTATTAAACATTTATTGAGGACCAACTATGTGTGACACTCTGATAGGTTTTTGGGGAAAGTAAACATGGGCCAGGGCAACAACAAAGGAGACCCCAGTATTCTCAGTGTGCCATGCCCAAGGTGGTGTTTCCTTTTTATGAATAGAATCTGGAAGGGTACTCTCTCTCTTAACCACTTGGCTGGGGCTTAGCTTCAGGAACAGGTAGTTGGAAGGATGAGAAATGTTGAAGTCATGCTTCTCCCAGGAAGAAAGCCCTTTGACTAAGAGCTTAGAAGAGAGAGAGCTTGGTGTTCTTGGCCTCAGTCATCTGGAGTAGAGTCTGTGCCTTGCTGAACTGGGAAAGGGAGGCAGAGAGTGGTCTTGGGTAACATATCACAGTCTTTTGTCTTTCTTACTGACTTTTCATAGATTTTCTTGAATAGATCTTTCTTCACTTGCTGTTTAAGTACCATTTCAACAGACTGTGAGTGGTTTTTAAAATAATTTTCACCGGTTTCACTGGTATGTCAGTGGACATCCCATGCTGTGTTACTGGAAGTCATTCTCCTATATCATTACTTTAAATTGAACATTTTTAGTCAGTGGGTGAAACTGACAACTTTCAATTTCAAACAAATAAGACTGCTCGCCAGTTTTGCTATCCTAGGTATCTTAAAGAACTCTGGCTGTAAATGTGACTTCAAGAAATCTTTTATTCATCTTGTAGGCATTTAGTTTCCTTCAGAAAATTAAATAAATAGAAAGAGGGAAGGAAGGAAGGAAAATAGGAATGAAGGAAGATAAAAGGAAGGAAAGTAGAATGGAGGAAGGAAGGAAAGAAAGAAAAAAAATTTAAAACTTGCTGACTAACAAATTAGGTTTGTACGAGTATTTGGCTATAGATACCAAGCCATCTTGGGTAAGTTAATATATGATATGCATATATATGTATAGTTTTATTATGTATAAAAATAGCTTATGTAAATACTTTTTTAAAATATTTTGAACTGTCTGTTTCCTGAAATTTGCTGTGACCTAAGATCTTGACATCCTATAAGATATCTCTGTTAACATTGTCTCTAGGTATCTGGCACTCGCTTCAAGCCTAATGCATATTTTAATGCATATTTTAAAAAATATTTAAAAGATAAATGAATCACTTCATTATGGCTACTACCTTTTAGTACAATTTAATTGTTTAGTATCATTACACTAGAGAAAAAAAATCTAAGAGCAAAATCAAAGAAGAACTTAATTTTGAGAAGTGAACTTTTTAGAAAAATTTCTAATCTCAGAAGCACTTAGTGCTAATTAAGAGTTATCAATCTAATTTAGCTCTTTTCCACAATATTGTTATTATTGGTCTCCATCTGGACTAATTAATAAAAGCTCTCCTTCCACTAGTTCTGATCATAAGCCAAATTTCATTTTCCCCAATCTGGTTTGATTAAGAAATTTTCTTGCTCCATCTGTACAGGCTTATTTTCTATAAGCCACTAACAAAATAATTACTGATTATCCCATTAAAGCTACATTCTACCTTATCTATTAAGTCTCCAGCTTGCCATTCAGAAGGTGTGAAAATGGCTGAAACTGAAGATATCTCTCCCAGGAAAAAGACCTCTACATAATACATTACAGTTTTAAAGGTTTAGAACTAGAAGTGTGCTGTTTGGAAGTCAGTGATAATTCTGAAACATACCTAGTCAATTAAACATAGAAATTATGAGTAATCAACAGCCACAATGCTATCAAATAAATCAATTATGACTTTAAGGTTTTATTAAAAAAGACATCACTTTATGAAGACATATAACTCTTATTTTATATATGTATTCACAGTAATTTATATGTTATAAAGAATTTTCAATAACAATTTTTTCAGAATGACTAAGATTTACAATACAGTAACTTACGGGAACACAGTATGGACATGCCATTCCGCTTACAGATCTTTTTCTATAGCCTATTCAATCTAAATACTTTCACACTTTTATACTCTTATAAGTAGATTGGCCATACTGTGAATTGTATGACCACCATGATTATTCCCTGTAGTCTCAGTGTGATATTACTGCCTTATTTGAATATCAACAGAATCACATTTATGATAAATTATATAACTTTACTTACAGAAATTATTGTCATTGTATTTCCCAAACATGACCGGAACAACTGAAAGGTAATTAACAAAATCTAGCTTTTATAAATTCAATAATTTGTAGTGTTTTAAACTAAATTAATGTATAGCAATCTAAGTTATTTTAAATAAAAAATAAACCTATGTTAATTAATAACATTTCACTGTTTGGAACTCAAACAATTGACCTTTGTCTTATTTGCAAACAAGTTTTATTTTTTTAATTTTTTTTAAAGATTTTATTTAATTTGACAGAGAGAGATCACAAGTAGACAGAGAGGCAGGCAGAGAGAGAGAGGGAAGCAGGCTCCCTGCTGAGCAGAGAGCCCGATGCGGGACTCAATCTCAGGACCCTGAGATCATGACCTGAGCCGAAGGCAGTGGCTTAACCCACTGAGCCACCCAGGCACCCTGCAAACAAGTTTTAGAAAAGCTTTCTCTCAATGATGAAAGAAACACATTTCAGAAAAATCAATAATAAAAGGATTTTATTCCAATTATGACCATTAAGGACTTTTATTTTGCTTTTTTAAGGAAAAAAAAACTATTTTATTAGCACCAGTTTATGTTGACAGCTAATTGAAAGGAAGGTGCACAGATTTCCCACATACCCCCTGCCTTACACATGCAGAGTCTCTCTTATTGTCAACAGTCACTCACCAGAATGGTATATAAGCCACTGATACATCAGAATCTTTCAAAATCCACAGGTTACCTCAGGTTTCACTGCTGGTTTTCCACATTCTGTAGGTTTGGACAAATGTATAATGACATGTATCCATCAGTATGATGTTGAAAATGAATGGTGAGCATGTACATTCTTGCACTGTACCTGATTTCAGTAGGAAAGAGCTTCAAGTTCCTGACCACAAAGTATGATGTTATATGTGGGGTTTTTTGCAGGTGGTCTTTATCAAATTAAGACAGAAAAGGAAGGGGGAAAAAAAAAGAAAGGAAAAAGATTTTCTCTTATGGTAAGAACTCTTAGGATTTACTCTCTTGATAACTTTCCTATATAGCCTATAGCAATGTTATCTGTAGTCATCACATTGTATATTACCTCCCTAGTACTTATTTATTTTCTAACTGGAAGATTGTATCTACTGACCACTTTCCTGCAGTTCTCCCTACCCACCCTCTAGCTCTGGCAACTGCAAATCTGATCTCTTTTCTATGAGTTGTTTGGTTGGTTTGTTGGTTGGTTCCACATGTAAGTGAGATCATACAGTATTTGACTTATTTCACGATAACATAATGCCTTCAGGGTCCTTCCACATTGTGATTCATTTATTTGTGGCTGTAGAGCACAACTTCTTTATCCATTTGCCTATCAATAGACACAGGTTGTTTCCATGCCTTGGTTTTTATAAATAATGCTGCTATGCATTTGGGGGTGCAGCTATCTTTTAGTGTTAGCACTTTTGTTTCCTTTGGGTATATTCCCAGAAATAGAACTGTTGGATCATATGACAGGATCATATATTGCTTTTCATAGTGGCTCTACCAATTTATAATCCCACCAACAATGCACAAGGTTTTCTTTTCTCTACATCCATGCCAACACTTGTTGTCTATTGTATTTTTGATGACAGCTATTTTAACAGGCGTGAGATGATCTTTCATTGCATTTTTATTAGTATTTTCCTAGTGAGTAGTGATGCTAAGCATCTCCAGGATAAGTCTCACTTGGTCATGGTGAATGATCCTTTTAATGTGTTGCTGAATTTGGTTTGTTTGTATTTCATTGAGAATGTTTGTATCTATATTCATCAGGGATATTGGCCTGTTGTTTTCTTTTCTAGTAGTGTCTTTTTCTGGTTTTGATATCAGGAAAACACTGGTCTCATAAAATAAGTTTGGGAGTATTTCTTCAACTTTGATATCTTTGGAAGCATCTGAGAATTGGTATTAATTCTTTAACTGTTTGATTAAATTCATTTGTAAAGCCATCTGGTCCTGGGCTTTTCTTCATTGAGAGATATTTGATTACTGTCTATCTCCTAAGCAGTAGTCTTTCCATGCAGGTTTTCTATTTCTTTCTGATTCAGTCTTGGTAAGCTGTATGTTTCTAATTTTTTTTTCCCATTTCTTCTAGATTGTCCAGTTTGCTGGCATATAGTTCTTTATAGTAGCCTCTTATAGTCCTTGTATTCCTATGGTATCAGTTTTAATCTCTTTTTTTCATTTATAATTTTGTTAACTTGTGTCCTTTTGTCTTTGTCTTTGGCTAGTCTAGCTTTAGTTAGTGGGTGAAAGTTTGTCAATTTTGTTTACCTTTTCAAGAACCAAATATTAGTTTGACTATCTTCTATTTTTTTTTTTCTTCTCTATTTCATTTATTTCTGCGGTAATCTCTATTATTCCCACTCTTCTACTAACTTTGGTCTTAGTTTGTTCTTCTTTTTCTAGTTCCTCAAGGCATAGAGTTAGGTTGTTTATTTGGAATATTCCTTGCTTCTTAATGTGTGTATTGCTATGAACTTCCCTCTTAAAGCTGCTCTTGCTGCACTCCATAAATTCTTGTATGCTGTTTTTCCATTTTTTGTTCCTTTCAAGAAACATTATGTCTCAATTTCTTCTTTGATCTTTTGGTCATCCAGGGGCATGTTGTTTAATTTCCATGTGTTAGTGAAGTTTTCAGTTTTCTTCTTGTGGTTGATTTCTAGTTTCATGTCATTGTGGTCAGAGAAGATATTTGGTATTATTTCAGACTTCTTCAGTTTGCTAAGTTAGACTTGTTTTATGACCTAACACATAGTCTATCCTAAAAAATATTCCATGTTTACTTGAGGGGAGAATTTGTATTCTGCTTTTGTTGGATGAAACTATTCTGTATACATCTTTTGAGACCAGATGGGGTTCACAGATAGTCAGGACAATGGATGGGTCTGTGATTCCACCTCTTGTGAGGGCATGGGCAAACTGAGCTCTATGGCTGGCAAAACTCCTCGTCTGAGGATCTAAATCGGGCAGATCTGCAGTCTCCAAGTTCCCTGCTCAGCATGTGCCCCCAACTTGATTCTGCAAATGAGCAAAACCTCTGGTTGAGATTACTGCTTGGGCACTGCAGGTATGAACTCAGTCTGCCAAGATCTGTGTGTTGGTTGTTGCTGGTCCCTCCTCCTTCTTTGTGGCAGTTGGATTTCCCATGGTTGAGCCCTGTAGAATCCCCTGTAATCCCCATGGTGTGAGATCAGACTAGGGGCTCCTACAAAGTGACCCCAATGCCTGGATGCTCCACCTCCTGAGTGCTCTTTTTCCACTGGAGAAATGGAGAGGCTCAGGGAAGGCCTCTCTGCATGGTGCTGCACTGGCCTGGGTGGGGGAGCAATGCAGTTAAGTGTAACTGATTCTCTTTAGCTTCCAATGCAGTCTGTCTTGGTCTTCGTGGTGCAGGGATGCTTTAACCTCATCCCCATGTTCTACGATTCTCTCAGTGATGTCTTATTCTTGAACAGTTGTTAATTGTTCTTGTGAAGGGAAACAAAGTCAGAAGTGACCTATTTTGCCATCTTGGTGATGTCCTTCTCTTCCTGAGATTTTTTTTTTTTTAAAGATTTTATTTATTTATTTGACAGAGAGAGAGATCACAAGTAGGCAGAGAAGCAGGCAGAGAGAGAGAGGGAAGCAGGCTCCCTGCTGAGCAAAGAGCCCGATGTGGGGCTCGATCCCAGGACTCTGGGATCATGACCTGAGCCGAAGGCAGAGGCTTTAACCCACTGAGCCACCCAGGCGCCCCCCCTTCCTGAGATTTTATGTAGTTCTCTTCTGCTTCTGTTTTGCTGTTTTGGACCTTTCCTATAGAATCATTTCACTTCAGAGTCACTAATCTCCCTGGTAAACTCACCAGCCCAACACTGTCATCTATTACCAAGCTGGTACCAAGTACCAAGACATATGTAGACTTCTGAATTTTTCATGCCACTCAAAAGTTTGTGTATGCAAATGTGGGGGTTAGTGGGTGAAAGTTAGGAAATAATCATATTCGTATTTTTTCCACTTCCCAAGAATATCAACTATTGCTTTTATTCAAATATTCTTATACCAGTGAGTAAGTAGGAAATCCCAAAAAGTGGACTCCTTCTAGAAGCCCAAATGGGAAACTCTGGTCTTGGATCCCCTCTCAATCTTTTCATAATGGCACTGAGGAGGCACATAGGAGTCTAGTTGCATGATTCACTTACTTACCTTCATGATGCCCTGCTTTTCATTTTCTGCCCCCTTTTTCTTCCCATAATTCCCTTGAACTGGAAGTTTGCATTTCTCATATTGATGAAGATCAAAACTGAGTATCAGATACTGAGTTCTTTCTCATATAGTAGGATTCTATCCCAGCTTTTGATATGGTAAATAAAAGGGAAATAATATTGAAAAACAATTATCTTCTCAATGAAACCTGGAAAACATTTTCATTTATGGACTCTAGAAAGTCATATTGAGATTCCAAGCTGATCATTGACATTTTTGTCCCAAGTGAGATCACTGTCTACTTCTCAGAGCAAATAAAATGCTTATATCAGCCTTGATAATAAGTGAGCATAAAGGGATACAAATCAAGGAAGAAAATTAAATAATTTTAATTCCTAAAATATAATCCCCATTATGTCTGTTCACATATAATGTAAAAATTCTACTATCATTCCCCTTTCTTGTTTATTTTATGAAGTTTATGCATCTGACATCCATAAGAGTTAATGATCTGAAGAACAGTCTCAGACGATAACTAAAAATAAAAAACATTATCAGTCCAGATTTCAATCCTTTCCAAACTGGGAAATAAACTAATATTTATTTAATGTATCTTTCATTTCAGTAAATTTTAGGCATGGTGTAAAATGCCTAATGAAATGTTCTCACTAGCATGCAAAATAGTCTCCTTCGAACTTTCACATTGTTTTAATTCTTGCTGTTATCACTGAACAACTTCTTAATCCAGCCATCTATGTTTCTACTCACTTAACAACTGGCATGCTCATACTCCCTTCACCTTAAGCAGATGAAGAAACCTTTACACAATTCTCTTAACATTTTGCCCCC
Organism: Lutra lutra; assembly: GCF_902655055.1. Taxonomy (NCBI): domain Eukaryota; kingdom Metazoa; phylum Chordata; class Mammalia; order Carnivora; family Mustelidae; genus Lutra; species Lutra lutra. Next base: position 124,078,650 of record NC_062279.1, on the reverse strand, counting down.
ACCCCCACATTCTCAAACTTGCTCTCTTCCTTTACTCATCTTCTCCTTTTTTTCCTTAAGGGAAGATATCACCTTTTTCCTCAGGTTAATCATTGTAGTGGAGTTTGGATCCAATTCCCTCTCATCTCTTCTAGCACTGTATCTTTCTTTTTTTCTTTCTTTTTCTCTCTTTACTCTCTCTTTCCTGACATTGTACACCCATCTTTGACTGGACAATTTTATCATGGCATCATTCACATGCTTTTCCACCTGACTTGAACTACTTTTTCATGATGTCATTCTTTCTCTCTCTTAATTTTCACTGACTTTCATGTTGAAAGGGCTATCTACATTGCTGACAGATCAAACATCTGGTCACTTTTTAGACTCATGCTGGTGTTTCTGCTCCAGCTCCTTACTGGGCTCAGGCGCTTTGATTTACTGGTTCTTCAGCATTGGGTAACAAAGTTACTTGGAGACCTAATAAAGAATACCAAGGCACAAGTTCCTTCAAGAAGATAGGGCCTCTGTATTTGTGTGTGTCCTGCAGCTGGTTCTTTTATTTGGGGGGGTGGGATTTTTTTTTTTTTTTTTTTTTTTTTTTTTTTTTTTCAAAGATTTTATTTATTTATTTGACAGAGAAATCACAAGTAGGCAGAGAGGCAGGCAGAGAGAGAGGAGGAAGCAGGCTCCCTGCTGAGCAGAAAGCCCGATGCGGGGCTCGAACCCAGGACCTGGGATCATGACCTGAGCCGAAGGCAGCGGCTTAACCCACCGAGCCACCCAGGCGCCCCGGGATTTTTTTTTTTTTAATGTTCAGTTAGCCCGCAGCTGGTTCTAAGACACATCAAAGTTTGAGAACCATTGTTCTAGTGATTTTTAAAGTCAAATCTTCTTAGTCTCCAAAAGTAAGTGCTCTTTTGACCATTCCATCCTTTCAGAACTGTCTCTCCCTTCACTTCTAAAGAGGGCCCTCCTGAATCTGACTTTACTTGGGCAGTAGTCCCCCTCCCTGATGGACTCTCGGGAAATATTTGTTGAAATAAACTGTGTAAACAAAACCTTTATGAAAAATCTGGTCTTTAGACTGCTTTGTGTTAAGTAAAATTTCATTTCCTTTAGAAATTAGCCTGAGGTTATTACTTTTTCAGAATAACGACTCAGATTTTGCTTTTCAGTTCTATAAGCAAATCATTTAAAATAAAAATCCAAATACTATCACCATTCCTTCCCCTTCTAGGCCATGTTCTTATTGGAATTTAGAAACAGGAACCTAAATGATGACAAATTTGCCTGAGGAAAAATTGATTTAATATAATTCTATAATGCTTTATTGCTACTTTGCTGGTAACTGGATGGAGAATGCAGCATGTGGCTCTGATTCACAAATTACATTTCCAATTCAAGGGCATACTCAATCAATGAAATACAGTTTTTAGTTTAAATTTTAGAATATATTGAAATATTTGCTAGAAAATTGAGTTTTAGGGGCCTATGGCTCTCTTCTCCTGAGAGAATTCTAATTGAAGCCAAATTCTAATGAAGCTAATAAAAATTTAGTAGATTGACAGTTGATTGCAAGAATACATTTGTTGCCAACTTACTAAAATTAATCTGTTCCATATGTAAAAACAGCATATGAGGCTATTCTTCTCTTTGACTCATGTTATTTTAGCTTTAATACCTACCTTAGAATCCAAGTTCTCTTATAAAACTATCTTTCCTGCAATTGCAATTGCTGGTGATAATCCACACATGGATTTTCATGGCTGTGCATGTGTATTTTAGGGCTCCTATATATGTGAGCACACACGTATGTGTTCACACACACGTACTCCCATTAACAGATCACATGCTTGTAAGTCTAAATGCAAAAAAGTTCTATCAGTGTTAAGCTGAGATGTTGAAGCCTACATAAATCAAGAGATTCAAAAGTTGGGTTCTCACAGCAATTTGAAACTAGCACTGATGTTATGTGCTGTGACAACGTTTTTCCATTACACAATCAGATAACCCTGTATAATGTGACATAAATATTTGGCAGATCTTAACGTTGCAAACATACATATACTGCGTCATGCTGTATAAAAGGCTTATATAATGTGGATGATACTGAAAATGAAAGTTCTTGGTTTTATATATCATACATAAATATTTTGCTTATGAGACATGCATTAATTTTGGAGGCATAGCAATATAAAGGATTTCCCTTTAAAAGACAGTACTTTGTTTAATAATGTATTTTTAATGATAACAAAAGGGACAAATTTTGAAAGATTTATTAATAATCACAAAGGATAAATGAAGCATACATTCGGTAAATAAAAGATAAAAAAATTTTGTCCTATGTTATAATCTTATAAAAAGTTAAATACTTAGAAGTACAATAAGCCTAAAGAAAAGATTTTAAATGTGGGGAATGAAAAATGAATATAAAGTTTTAGGCATAAGCTTATTCAGATTCTTCTCCTTTATATATCCTAATGCATATTTGAAATAAATGGCATAAATAATATTTCATTGTTGTCTTATATATAGTTTATATATAAATATATATATGAAAATACAAATATTCACCAAAAATATAAAATACTCATTGAATGTAACTATAAATGTCTTCTAGATTTTCATCAAATTGCATCAGAAAAAATTGCAGTGAAATGCAATTATTGACATTTTTGGTTCTTTATGGTCTTAATATGTCTAAATCAAAGTGCAGAAAACTATTCTTAAATTATTAACCCCCAATTTAAATTAATTTAATTGTAATTTATAAAATATATAATACTAATTGCAAACAAACAATATTTAATACTGGCTTGGATTCACAGGACATAAGAGGCAACTCCTTACTAAGTCATTCCATCTTGTCATACTCTAGCCAGTTTGGTCTTTAAACCACTAATTGACTTGGTGAATGGCCATTAGGAGTTCTCTGTGTCAGGAACTTTGGGAGGCCAGGAGATTCTGGGATAAATTAAACAGACATGGACACATCTCTCAGTATTTTTTGTGCAGCAAGGAAGACAGACGTTCAAAACACACTGCACATGTTGGAAGACACATTTTTTCCTATCATTCATATTAGAATATATAAAAACAGATACTATTTATTGAAAGCTTATGTCTCAAGAATCATATTGAGGATTTTACATGTATTAATTTGTTTATTCCTCACAATGATAATGGGTAGGTAATATTATTCATATGTTATAGAGGAGAAAACTGAGGAACAAAGATTTACTATAAAATGTGTAAGGTCATAAAAATTACCTGGTGTTAATTTACACAGAATACATAGAAATAAGAATTAATCTGCAGATATCAAAGCCATAAAGTTACAATAATAATAATAATAACTCTAACATTCATTAACTATTGGAGACTTTTTGACTACAAAAATTCATATACACATGCAAAAAAATCTTTTTAACAGAGGGTTAATGTTTTCCTATAAAATGGTCCTTAAAGTGTATAAAATCTAATTTTTAATGAAAAACAGAAATTATGCTTTCTACATTTAAATATTTAAATTTGTATTCTGTAAGAACCAAAAAAATACCTTTTACATAAATTTTAATTTTTTTGTACTATGACTGATGGCATATGATAACCAAACTTAAGACTTAAACTAATAGACTTAAGTTCAAACATAATTAATTCTTAGGAAATTTTGGCATTTCCTGTTATGAGGCATTAACTATTAGAAAACATTACACAAGAAAATCATTTTTAAAATGTGACTCAGTTTTCCCCACATTTCCTTCATGTGGTTCTGATATTCAATTACTCCTTGTTATGCAACTCTGTTTTTCATAATATGATATAGAATGGTAACTTTTTTTCTGGTAGCTGCAGTCCATTTAAAGAAAAGTGTAAACTATAAATCACCATTTCTATTTTTAAAAGCGTTTGGCAACCACCCAAAGGCAATATTGAGAATTTTTTGCAGACCTAGTATATAACCAAGTTACCATGAAGCTATGAAGAAGAAGATCTTTTTCATGGACAGAAAATTATCTAACATGTATGAAAGAAAAATATAAAAATAAATAAGAATTTGTCTTGATATACTTCCCTCAGATATCATCTATACATGATCCTGGACCTGGTTTTATTTAAGACTGTTATAAGTAATCTGGAAGAAGGAGACCTCCATAAAATCTTCCCATCTGTAGAAGGTGCATTTCCACATAGTTAAATGCACACTAATGTGAAGAAATTATAGATTTTGATCAAATGAGTAATTTTTGAAGTAATGCCTTGCCTTTTTACATGTCAGTAGGTCTGTCTAGCTAGAAAAATTGCTGTAAAATGGGAGGAAATATGACAAATGATACATATTTTAATATTTATGAAATATTACAAGTAATATTTATCAATTCCTTATGATGTGCAACATGCTATTCTCCATTAAGATGGTACAAAAAATTGGAGATGTTTTTGAACCTGGAGTATATGGCCTAAATAACGAATACAACTAATAAAGGGAGGGCCATAACATTATAATAAGTAGTTTTAAAATGTGATCCAGACCTTTAAAACTTCAGAGAAGATGCCTAGTGAGCTCTTGGGAGAAGCTGGAAGGTGTAAGGAAAGGAGAGGGTACTATCAGGAACTTAACCATATGTCAACCTACATAATCAAACAATTAAATGAAAACTGATTGGTTGAAGTTTGGTTCAAAGTGACAGGCAGAGGCACTTGGATGAATCAGTTGGTTGAGCATCTGCCTTTGGCTCGGGTTATGATCCCAGTGTCCTGAGATCAAGCCCCATGTCAGGCTCCCTGCTCAAGCAGGGAGTCTGCTTCTCCCTCTGCCTTTCCCTCTGTGTGCACTCTCTCTCTCTCTCTCTCAAATAAACACTTCTTTAAAAGGTGATAGGTATATTTGAAATACTATACTTGGGTTTTTGGAACTGAACACATACATAAAGGGGAATGTTGTGAGTGTACTGCTCTTAGTACGAGCACTATTACTATTATTATTATTACAAGTATAAGTAAATGCTTGCTTAGTCTTTACAAGAACATAATTAAGAAAGAAAGAAATAGGGAAATAATTAGGAGCTTTTTGAATGTCAGGGCCAGTGGGTTTGTGCTTAAATCAATAAATCTGGCCCCAGTTGTTATGGCATTATGAACATATAACCATGAGGTTCACTTTTAAAAAGAGATCTCTGAGATTTGAGAAACATAAATTAAAATTGAGGAAAAATAGGAGAGGGACAAGTTTGGAGCTTCTTGCAATAAAAAATCAGATATCTCAAGGAAATTGTTGACAGCCACAGGACAATAGATTTAAGATGTATAAGAAGCACTGGAATTAACATCTGCAGTAACTGACAGTAAATTAGATGTGGGACTAAAATAGCAGAAACAGAATTATTTAGTTGCTCTGAGTTTTCTTGCCCAAGAGGTAGAAAAGACAGAGTCAGAGTAGAGCAGATTTTGGAGGGAACAGAGTTCTTTCAGATTCAATTTTGTAAACTACAACTTCAGTAATGCTCAAAGTTGTAGCAGCAGATGGTTCTCTGAGGAAGAGAAGTTAGATCGGAAAATGAATGAGGGTAAAAATTTTACCAATGCCTAGATTCAGGGTCTGAGAGAGAAACAGAAACCAAGTGCTATGGAGAGCAGATGAGTGTTTACAAATGAGCTAAGACTGCTTTTGATTTTTGAAGGAGCACATTCATTCACCAGAGGAAAAAGTCCTTCCAGAGCAGTAGAAATGATACACTTTCCACAAACATTTAGGAGTGCCTATATGTTATAGGCACTTTAAATTTCCTAAAACTCTCTATCAATAAACTGTCTGTGAAACTGTTTCCTCAACAACTTGTCATGTCTTTAGAAATCTCATTAAAAAGACCCAAAAAACTATCTCTAGTTCATCACTTTTTCCCTTTTAATTACTTCTAATTATACAGTAAATAAATGAATAGATGTGGTGCCAAGTCATTTTAATCAGAAATATATCATTAAGTATCTTTAATAGATATATTTTTAATATTAACTTACCCACCAAAATCAGAATAGTCCCTCAATATCATCTTATAGCCATTCTGTTTTTATTTTTCCACAATTATCTAAAAAATACTTTTATATGGTGATATTTTTGAATCAGGATCTCAGTAAGGTCTTTTGCAATTGCTTGGTATATCTCTAAAATTTGTTTTTACAGTAATTTTATTTTATTTTTATTTGTAATCTGCATCATTTGCTCTGGAAATTTTCAACATTCTACATTTGGCTGAAGGTATTCTCTCTGGCATTATTTAATGTTTTTCCATCCCCTGTATTTCCTGCACATGGGTGGTAAGCTCTACAATCTTGACCATATTTAAGTCCATTTTTTCTTTTCTCTTCTTTTCTTTTCTTTTCTTTTCTTTTTCTTTCCCTTCCTGCCCTCCCTTCCCCTTCCCAACCTTTCCCTTTTCTCTTTCCTGGCAAGACTATTCTAAAGGTAGTGTTGTATACTTCCCATGTATTTCCATCAAGAAGAATAAAATGTCTGCTTGAGTCACATCAACTCACTTTTACAAGGCCCAGCCTTCATATTGGTCCTCCAGGGCATTTTCCTGAAGTCTCTCCCCACTGCTCTAAACACAGGTCAATAGCTCTTTCTACCAATGAAAACAGTTGTGCACATTCTGCTATCCTTGATTATAAAGTCATGCATCTTAGTGACCAGTGACTACGCATTCACCATCTTTGTGTCTTCAATGTTTAATACATTGAAGGCTTGATTGTTTGGGATGACAAAAATGGGTTATAATCCATATAGTGTTCAACACTATTATGCAGTCTGCCAAGTGCATACTCATCGCATTAAGTATGTTTATGTGATTTGTTTGCTATTCACCATCCACCTTGCCTTTATTATTTTAGGCTATACATCCTCTCTCAGGAAGCTCTAGTCACAGTAGCCTCTTGTTGGTATCTAGAGCTTCATAATTGGTATCTAGAGCTTCATAAAACAGAGTTTCTCTGTTGCTGAGGTAACAAATTATCACAAACTTAGTGGCACCAGGCAGCACATATTTATCCTTTCACATTTTCCACTGATTAGGAGTCCAAGTATAATTGAGCTAGATGCTTTTCTCAGGAAACTGAACAGCCATCAGGGATGTGATCCTCATGTGAGGCTAATGATGCTTCTTCCAGCTCACTGGCATTTGGCAGAATTCATTTCTCCGTGCTCGTGGACCAGGTTCCTGTTTTCTTGCTTGCTCTAGACCATAAGCCACTCATCTTCTAGAGGCCTCCCTCATCACCTGTAGTTCAGAATTTCCCTACGTGCTTTCTTGCTCAAAGCCCACAAGAGCTCATCCCTCTGACTTCTGCCACCAGCCAGAGAAACCTCTGCTTTTCAAGGGCTCACCCGATTGCATCAAGCCCACCCAGGTTATTTCTGCAGTAGAAGATTCAAGGATTTGGAACTTCCATTATGTCTGAAAAATCTTCCCAGCAGTGCCCAGATTAGTACCCAATTGGCTAAATAGGAGATGAGAACCTCACAAAGGTCATCTTAGAATTTTGCCTACCATGAATTTGTCAAACAAAACCTTCTCTTCAGGATCTTGTGTCTATCTGTCACATCTCCTGGGAGCTTACTTGAGCTCTTTTCATGTTTGGTTTTCCTTCAAGTATAAATACACTTTCCCAGTATAATACACTTCTTAGAGAGGCCCTCCTTAATTACCTAATCTAAGCTGTCACCCCACTTCAATCTTCCTATCACAACATTCTTTGTTTCCTTCATAACTATAATTGCAATTTCTGTTAATTTAATTGATGTATTTACTTGTTTATTGTTTCTCTACCTCATGAGAATATAGGATCCATGAGGCCAAGAAACTTATATACCCTTATATACACTATTATAACTCTCAAGCCTAGCTGAGTGCATGTACCTAGTAGGTCTTTATGAATTATCCTATTGTAGCTTATGAGTTTTACTGAATGGAAGGAGAATACCAGTCTCTGAGTATGTAATGAAAATTTATGCTCTGAAAATTAATTGAGTACTACTCACAATGTAATACCCTTGTATCAATGAAATGTAAATTCCTCAAAATTGAATATCTGCTTCTTTTATCCCAAAAGTACTAAACTTAGCATTAATTTTTAACTATAAAAGTGAAAGAACCATCTCACTGAGGAAGAATAATAATGCAAGAAAGAGAAAAGCATGAACTGATATTTGTCCTTTTGACAAGCCACCGCACATATTACTCTCTTCTGATCACACATACATACTTTTGAGACTTTCCTTTGCTTGGAAAAGATGATGCATTAAAACACTGCATTGGAAGTAGATGGGAAATTAGGGAAGAAAGTCATATTTTTCAAAGCTGGTGATATTAACCTATTTCTGTTTTCAATCAGAGGCTGGGATTTTCACACAATCTTGTCCTTTAAAAATGCTTATAGCATATTGCACTTGTAGAGTGTTGGAACCAAGTTCTCCTCTGTCCTTTTTTTGGTCTTCTAACCAAAGAAGTGGACAAACGAAAGATTTAGCTTTTGGTGGTGTACTATGCAGTGTTCCTTCTGTCCCTTCCTTTTGAAGAATTAAGTTTAACTAATTTGCTACCCTAAACAATGAACACTAAATCTTATTTTCCTTTATGCGTTTTCATGTTTATTTAACAAACAAAAATTTAATATAACTTTAAGACTGAGGAATAAAGAGCATGTATTTCTGGCCCTTTTACTCCTTACTCTTCATCACCAGATCCCAGGAGCTCACAAGTCTTTTATTTGGTCCTTCCTCTTACCAGGATATTTGAAAAGTCAGTGATGTTAGCTAAAGCAACTCATTTGTGTTAGCGCCCAACCACCCACACCACTCCAGCTTCATGTATCCCTCTGGCCGCCACTTTCCTTCAGAGAAAACTTCTCCAATAGTTTAGAAGACTGGGCTGTGCTCTCCCTCAACCACTCTCATTAATAAGCTATTAATAACCTGTACTGTATAATTTATAATGAACAGTCTTTATGAATTATTTTGCCCTCTTTGTTTTATTCATGTGTTTGTATCTATGTAAACATTACGATTTTAAACTTCTTTCTCTTCTTTCTTCCCTGTTTTTATTACTATTTTTTCTCATTCCCAGGACTCTTCCTGAAATGAGAAGATTAGATTTACTGTTTGATGTAGATAATTTTTTTGAGATTTTTACTGGTTTACATTTCCTTCCTCCAGTGGAATGGAGTAACAAGGTGCTCTAAAAGAGTGAGCAGGGAAATATGAAAAATGAAGCTTGAAATTTTGCAGAGGTAGTGTTTTTCATAAATTCATAGCTCTCTTTCAATATCTGAAGTCTTATTGTTTTCATTATGAAGAAATATATACATATAAGATGAAACATACATATTTTAATTATGTGATAATAGTTGTGATAAAATTATATCCATTTATTGGATATAAAAGCATATCCATTTACTGATATCCATTTACTGATTTCATTTCAAATAAAATATCTTTATGGATTGGTATTTTTAAAAAAATAAAAGAAAAACCACATACTTTTTAAAGATTTCCTGGTGATTCGGTCATAATGAATATGACTGAAGATAAAATGAGAAAAATTTTTCTCAAGAATGAGAGTGATTTTATATTTAGTACTATAGGTTTCTGAAGAATTAACCACAAATTCCTAACTCTCACATGGGTTCCTTACCTCTCAGCTCACAGTAGCTGTAAAAGCAACTTAAATTTTGATGAAGACCATTTTGCCATGTACAGAATGGTCAAATAATGAATTAATATTTCACAATGACTTTATCAATTGCTTAACTTGGCTTACGTACATAGTAAGACTTCTTCTATTCCCAGGCCTGGACTATATCTATAAAATAGCATATGAAACAGAACAAATAAATTTAACATATAGATGATGGATTATTCAATTAAAATGGAAAACTCTGGAATGAAGAAAGAATCTTTGTAAAAATTAAGCAACTTTCTCACCTTCTTTAAACTGCAATAAATTATCAAGTGCAGACTGGGTTCTTACAAAGCTCCAGGCACTTTATAAATGGATTACAACTATACATTGCCTTATCAACAAAACAATTCCACCAAAGAGATTCTATAATTATCACAATTTCTCAAAGAATAACACTGAGGCACAGAGAAGTGAAATAATTTGTCCAAGGTAACTAATCCAGAAAGTAGTAATCCCAGAAATTGAACACAGAGAATTTGACTCTGAACCCCAAAAGCAATCATGACATGCACGCTGCTTCTAGACTATATGTACCCCTCCCCAAACATACACAGGCATACACACACACACACACACACACACACACACAGTTATTTTTAATAACATTTTTGTCACTATGCTTGCTGCTATATATACATTGTATTTTTTATCTTGCCAGTAACTGTAAAATAAGTATTATTTTATTCCCATTTTATAATTGAGAAAACTAAGATTTAGAGAGGTTAATTTGTTTAGAATCAGTAAATGAATAAATGCAAATGTCAAGGTCTGAACCCAGTGCATTCTGACTCAGAGCCTGACTTTTTACTGAGTGCTACTGTCTCATTCCTAACCAAGCTCTAAGGCTGTCCCTGGATATTTTTAAACGAAAATCTGTGCAGGATTCTATCTGAGGGATTTCAAAAACTGAAAGGCCAAAGTGTAATCATATAATTCTAATCCATTCTGGATCAATTTCTTGCAGCTCATGTAACAAATGGCCATACATGTTGTGTTAAAATGACACTTTTATCCTGTCGCAAATCTGGAGACCAGACAGCCAAAATCAAGGTGTTGACATAGCTCCACTCCCTCTGGAAACTCTAGAAAAGAATCCCTTCCTTGCCTCTTCTTCAGTTTGCTTCCAGAATTCCTTGATTTGTGGCTTCATCATGGCAGTCTTCAAGGCCACCATCTTCAAATATTTCTCTGTTCTATCTTCACATTGCCTATTTCTCTGTGTAGAGTCTCTGTCTTATAAAGATGTATGTGATTGTACTTAGGGCCCATCCCGATAATTCAGGGTAGTCTCTTCATCTTAAAATTCTAATTTAATCACATTTGCCAAGATTCTTTTTTAGTCATATAAAGTAACATTCATAGGATTAGCACTTTATTTTGGACTCCAGGATAAGAGAAAGCTAACTTCTTTGCAAAATTAATCAAAGCACCCTATACTCCTGATTACATTTCCTGTGGTTTCATCATAGGACCTTATCCCATTATTATCCCCTTTATGTGTAATCTCTCCTCCCATACTTGCTCCTCCTTAAAGCCTAAAATCATGTGTGAATCTCCCCTGTCATTAAAAAACAGAGAACAACAACAACAAAAACCTTCCAAACTTGATTCAAATTCACCTTTCCATCCAGACTCTGTCCCATTTCTCTTTTCTTCCATTAACAAATTATTTTATTAAAGCTTTCATTAATTAATTAGACAGAGCAGTGGGGAGGGGCATAGGACAGGGAGAGAAAGTTGTAAGCAGACTCTACACTGAGGGCAGAACCTACTGGGGGCTCCATCTCATGACCCTGAGATGGTAACCTAAGCTGAAACCAAGAGTGGGAGGCTTAACAGTTACAGTCTGTGACACCTAGGCACTCCTTCATCAACAAATTTATTAATTATATCATCATTTAGAATTCTCTGACAATAAGTTATCTCTGATACCTTCCCTTTGCTCTTACAATTAAAATTCAAGCTCTTTATCATGATATTTAAAATTGCTTTAATTCTGATTTCAATGCTTATTCTAGTCTCATCTACTACTCATAATATACTCCTAAATTCAATATGCAGATGTTTGATTAAAATAGGTGTGCTGACTCCTTTACAAATCCCCCCACGAACACACCCACCTTTAAGATAGATAGGCTCTGTGACTACTTTCACCAATGCAAAATGGTGAAGTAACACAATCCCAGAGTTCAGACTTGTGACTTAATAGACTGGCGGCTTCCATGACTACCTCTGAGAATTTTCTCTCCAGGTGTCTTCTTTGTCCACCATATATAAGTCTCACTATCCTGACAACCATGCTTGAAAGCCATGTGTATTATGGTTAACAGTCCAAACTGAGTCTATCTTCCCTGCCATCTTTGATAAGGCATCAGAAATATGAGTGAAGTGACTCTAGTCCTTCTAGACACCACTCACCAGCAGGATACTATTGAGTGGCTTCAATCAGCACCACATGGAGCAGAAGATTTGGCCAGATGATCCCTGCTAAAATTTCTGATACACAAAATCATGAGATTAAATTAAATTGTTATTGTTTTTAGCCTCTAATTTTTTGGGTAATTTGTTATGCAACAAAAGACAGAATTTGGAATCTAAAAATATCGCTGATTTTTTTTTCCATTATGGTAAGTGTAATCTTTTATCCCCATCCCCTACTTCCTCTATTGCTCACCCCCCACTTTTTCTCTGATAACAATCTGGTAACAACAATTTATGGTTGAGAGCCTATTTCTCGTCTGTTTCTCTTTTTTTTCCTTTGCACATTTGTTTCTTAAATTCCACATATAAGTGAGATCAAATGGTATTTGTATTTCTTTGACTGATTTATTTTGCTCAGCGTTATACTCTCTAGCTCCATGAGTGTTGTTGCAAATGGCAAGATTTCATTCTTTTTTATGGCTGAATAATATTCCATTATATATATATGTGTATGTGTATATATATATATATACACACACACTGCATATTCTTCATTCATTCATGTATTGATGGACAAAATCTGAGTCCATAATTTGATTATCATAAATAGTGTTGCAATAAATATAGGGGTACATGTATCCCTCTGAATGGGTGTTTTTGTATATTGGAATAAACACCCAGTAGTGTGATTCGTGGATTGTAGGGTAGTTCTATTTCTAATTTTTTAGGAACCCCAATACTGTTTTCCACAATGGTTGCACCAATTTGCATTTTGCAT